>NC_079223.1:45799979-45859979 GCF_029633865.1 Lampris incognitus | reverse complement strand
ACCACGGCCAAACGTCCAGAATTCCTCACTTCTTGTCCAGGACTTCCTTGGCACGGTGAGGGTGCTTGTCCGAGCCGTTGCCCAGGACCGGAGGAGCCTTAGCAGCCGGACTTGGACTGGAGCTTTCCCCTCCTCTTCCCACCGCTCCCGGCAACTCCATGGCAGGACCCATGGTGGGTCGTGTTACCCCGGCCCCGGGCAACACCCCGACCCCGGCCCCGGGCCCAGGCCCGGGACCTGCGGCTCCCAGCAGGTTGGCTGACTGCAGCACAGCCTCGGAGTGCTCGCGCGCCTTCATCCGCAAGGCGGCCACGCTGGCGGTGCGGTTCCCCTGGCAGCCGTAGGGAGGCAGGAAGGACAAGCCCATGGGATCCGGAACGCAGCAGGAGCACAAACCACTACCTGGAATGCAAAGGGAGAGCTGTGGGAGTCCGCCTCACAGGGACGAGTCTCAAAACGTTGCTCTCTGGCATTGTCATAAATTGCACATCCTCAATTTCTGCAAGTGACGGGTGTTCTCCCTTCGAAACTACCCCCACCCCTTTTTTCTCCCCGATTGTACCCGGCCAATTACCCCACTCTTCCGAGTCGTCCCGGTCGCTGCTCCACCCCCCTCTGCCGATCCGGGGAGGGCTGCAGACTACCACATGCCTCCTCCGATACATGTGGAGTCGCTAGCCGCTTCTTTTCACCTGACAGTGAGGAGTTTCACCAGGGGGGGGCCTAGCGCGTGGGAGAGTCCCCCCTGAACAGGTGCCCAGACCGACCAGAGGAGGCGCTAGTGCAGCGACCAGGACACGTACCCCCATCCGGCTTCCCACCCGCAAACACGGCCAATTAGGGACGCCCGACCAAGGCGGAGGTAACACAGGGATTCGAACCGGCGATCCCCGTGTTGGTACGCAACGGAATAGACCGCTACGCCACCCGGACGCCCTTTGAAACGATTTCTAACAGGAACCTGATTGGGTAAACGATGCGTCAGCCCAGCGGTTGTACATGAAGTAAGAACATCTTCCACTTTGCAGAAACCAAGACCGCGTCATGAGTTACGTCACCGTCCCTTCCCTCGGTCTTTCTACATGGGAATTGTGAGGGAGTTTACCTTTGAGTGTGGCGACCTGGGACAGCGCCTGGGCGTAGGTGGCCGAGTTGAGGAGGGTGCCGGGCAGACACGACGGGAAGAAGGGTCCTCCGGGGCCCACTGTCCTGTTGATGCTGAAACAACACAGGGATGTGAGTCGTGCTGCTGAAATCACGCGATAACACGCCTGTACAGAGACGCCACGTGCCATGCTCAGGATCTGCTGCGCAGTCGCCGCAGTGCCCCCAACCTACTGGATGTCCAAACTGATTTAGTGCATTTTTACTCCCCCCCCCCTTTCTCCCCAATTTTACTTGGCCATTTACCCCACTCTTCCGAGCCGTCCCGGCCGCTGCTCCACCCCCTCTGCTGATCCGGGGAGGTGCTGCCGACTACCACGTGACTCCTCCCATACATGTGGAGTCGCCAGCCGCTTCTTTTCACCTGACAGTGAGGAGTTTCACCAGGGGGGACGTAGCGCGTGGGAGGATCGCGCTATTCCCCCAATTCCCCCTACCGAACAGGCGCCCCGACCGACCGACCGACCGACCGACCGACCAGAGGAGGCGCTAGTGCAGCGACCAGGACACACCCACATCCGGCTTCCCACCCGCAGGCACGGCCAATTGTGTCTGTAGGGACGCCCGACCAAGCCGGAGGTAACACGGGGATTCGAACCGGTGATCCCCGTGTTGGCAGGCAACGGAATAGACCGCTACGTTACCCGGACGCCCCACAGTTTTACCTTTCTGCAGAGACCAGGACCATCTATCTATTCTAAAGTGTTTGAGACCTACGGCCATTTCTAGTTCATGACATCATTGTTGGTGTTGGGCTCAGACACCATGGGGCAGCACGCTGGCTGAAGATGTCGTCATTTCCGTTTCCATCACCTATCAAACACACGGCCTGACACGTGCACGGCGGTCAGCAGGGTTTGGTGTGCGGCTGACCACCTCCGCTCACATGGTTGTGGGCGGAGGTGGGCCTCGCCTCCCACTCAGGAATTTGGGGCCTGGCAATGTCCCAGTCACAAATGTCTCAAACACACCAGCACGGGGATCGCCGGCTCGAATCCCTGTGTTACCTCCGGCTTGGTCAGGCGTCCCTAGAGACACGCCTGCGGGTGGGAAGCCGGTTGTGAGTATGCGTCATGGTCACTGCACTAGCGCCTCCTCTGGTCGGTCGGGGCGCCTGTTCGGGGGGAAGGGGGAACGGATGGGGGAGGGGGGATAGCGGGATCCTCCCACGCGCTACCCTCCTCTGGTGAAACTCCTCACTGTCAGGTGAAAAGAAGCGGCTGGCGACTCCACATGTATGGGAGGAGGCACGTGGTAGTCTGCAGCCCTCCCCGGATCAGCGGAGGGGGGCGGAGCAGCGACCGGGACGGCTCGGAAGAGTGGGGTAATTGGACGGGTACAACTGGGGAGAATAAAAAGGAGGGGGGGGGCAAATGTCCCAGACCCTCATTCGTGTCTGCACCCACGACATCGACCACCCGCCCGCTGTGTGTCCCCTCTCACCTCTGCTGCATGTCCAGCGGCTCCTTCTGTTTCCTGCTCTGCTCCACGGGGGACTGGGAGTTGATGCTGCGAGACGGAGGAGCGCTGTCGTTCATCTGCTCCTTCCCGCCGTCAGGGTCCGCGCTGCCTCGCTCCGTCTTCCTCCACTTGGCTCGGCGGTTCTGGAACCACACCTGTGTCGGAGCAGCAGCAAAGCTCGTCGTCACGACTCAAGGGCGGAGCAGATGGAGAGATGAGGGTGAAGACCAGCAGGAGGCACGGGGAGACCTCCTGCCCCGTGCTTTGCTGCGTGGCATTTCTTACTTAGCAGTCAAACTGTTGTTCTCCCTTTCACTTATTTCAGTGCCACATTTTTACTTAATTACTTTTATTTCGTTACATACTTTAATTGTATTTGGACGGGTGCACTCATTAACAAGATCACGTGCGGACAGGTTTGTCGCAGTTTATCCTTTATATCCACACTTAATAATAATATGAATAATAATCATAATAATATAATAATTATAATAATTATTATAACAACAAAGCAATGACAGTTAAAGGTCCCGTTCGGTCCAGCACATCGAGATGTGTTTGGAAACTGACGGGGTGTGCTACGCCAACTTTCCCTTCACACACTCCACCACTCATGGAAACAAAGAAAACGTCCCCACCCACCCATCCATCCACCCACCCACCCATCCATATATATATATATATATATATATATATATATATATATATATATATATATATATATATATATATATATATATATATATATATATATATATATATATATTATATGTACGTACAGAGCTGAGAACACACAGCCAACTTCTTGTATCTTAATTGAATGAAGGTCATTGCCTATAATAACATTTAATTGAGCAATTTTTCATTATCATATTCTAATGAGTCGCCCGTGACAGTTGCGTGATGAAGTCGTTTATTTCCCTGTTTAGTGATTGTTTGACAACAGCGCATTCGATTAAGGCCCCGTCCGCGCGAGCATCAATCACGACGCGTGCGTGGCGCGTGTGTGTGCGCGCGCGCGCGCGAGCGAGCGAGCGGTGCAAATGAAGTCAACAAGCCAAACAAAACGCGTGCGATTCATTGGCGCGCGGAGAAAGGACCCGGGGTTTGGGTGGCGGGACGACAATAGGAGGGCGGACTTATCTCACCCCTGCACCTTCCAGCTACAAGTCGCGCCCCCCGTCTCTGAATGGGCCGTAATTGCCCCATTAATCTCAATTTGCCGCGTGCTCTTAATGCGGGGGGGGGAGGCCCATTGACACTTTACAAAAAAAAAAGAAAAGGGGGGGGTGTGTGAGGGGGCGGAGAGGGGGGGGGACAAACAACAGCAGGGGCAGAAAGGAAATGTATTTTCTAATAATAATGCAGGTTTAATATCCCCGCGCGGCCGTGGCGCGCGGCTCCATGCTCAGATTTAATAATGGCCACGGAGTAATCGGATTAGGAGAGGCAATAATTTGTTTACAATCCCTAATTTACAGCGCGCGGATTCCATTATCGAGCCCCGCCGTCGGGTTTAAGCGGTAGTAAGATGACCCCTGGGGAACAAGAAGCCAAAACTGTTATATCCCCCACAATTAGATCTGCGCGCGCAACAAACCCCCCAAAAGCAAAGCTATAGAACGCGGGGAATGACATGCGGCGCGTGCAACTTAATCACATCCGGCCACGTTATGACCGCGCGCGTGCCGGGCGCGAGCGGAATAGAAACTGCCGAATTGAAGGCGTTTGCGCGCGCGTGTGTGTGTGCGCGCGCGCGCGGGCCTACGTGTTTTATATCTTGACCTTTAAAATCGTGGTGTCCTGGAGTGTGATGGTGATGATGACGATGATGATGGTGGTCGTGGTGATGATGAAGGTGGTGACGATGATGATGGCGGGGGTCATGGTGATGATGGCGGGGGTCATGGTGATGGTGGTGGTGTAGTCCTCCCACCTTCCGAGACGCGGACAAATTAGCGCGAGAACATTATCGCTGGTTAATTATGAATGAGCGATTAATCAAGCTAATCTAATATTCACCATTATGTTGATGTTATTAAAGTGCATCGGCGGGAATGACAGAGTGGCTTAATTTTAGCCTCGCGCGGTCAGACGTGCTCTGCACGCGGTATCGCGGCTCCTCACCTGCACGCGCGCCTCCGTCAGGCTGATCTTCATGGCCAGCTCCTCCCGCGTGAACACGTCCGGGTAGTGCGTCTGGGCGAACACCGCCTCCAGAGCCTCCAGCTGAGGAACACACACACACACACACACACACACACACACACACACACACACACACACACACACACACACCACCACCACCACCACCACCCAGAGAACACACACACACACACCACCACCACCACCACCACCACCCAGAGAACACACACACACCACCACCACCCAGAGAACACACACACACACACACACACACACCACCACCACCCCGAGAACACACACACGGACACACACACACACACACACACAGACACACACACACACCACCCCAGAATGTTCATCTGTCCGCTGCTTGTGCTGTGGTCATTACTGTCATTATTGGACATACAGTATTTTGGGGCCTGCTGTATTTCAGAATAAAAGTCCCTCACGCGCCTGGCTATAATAACACACCGGCCTCGACCTTTTTGTTTTATTTGTTTTTTGTTTGTTTTTAAACGCAACAAACTGCGTTTAAAAACAATTAAGGACAATTAAGGGGAACGGGGTTTGTACCGTTCTCGCCTACATTTGGGTTTATTTGATTGTCAACAGGAATGACGATAGAAACGTGGCCGGGGTCACGTTTCCAAACGCCGCTCCGTAGAAGGGAGCGAGTGTGTGACGGGGTGGATCCTCCGTTTCGATTAGAAGGCACGTGCAGTTTATTTGCGTAGGCCAGGATCACAAATTACACATTCGGCCCCACACCGTTTAAAAGGGAAGGGAAGGAAACAAACCCTCGTTATTATTATGTCATCGCTGTTATTTGGCGCTTCCGCCGCGCGCGTGTCTGTTTTCTGCCTGCATTTAAATCATGTTGTTTTTTTGTTTTTGTTTCGTTTTTCTTTCGTTTTCGTTTTTGTTTCGTTTTCGTTCTTTCGTTTTTGTTTCGATGCCCTCGCGCGCAGAGAGAGCGAGAGAGAGAGAGGCGCGTGCGGCCAGCTACCTGTTGCAGGGTGAAGGTGGTTCGATTCCGGCGCTGTTTCCTGCGGAGGAACCCGTCATCGAAGTCGGACGGCGCGTGGCTGGCAAACCCGCCGGAGTTCACTGCAGGAAGTTGACGTGACACACAGGAAATGCAGAACATTTATTCACACAAACGACACTGAAACGTGAAGTGCACGTGCAACACCCCCCCACCCCCCCGCCCCACCCCCCGCGTAACGAGCGGAAGTCGGACAACCCCCGACGAGACGGGCGGGGATCGGCTGGGCAAACGCGGGTGTGGGCCCCGTGGGCGCGAGGCGCAGCCGTGACGGCGCACATCTGTGCCCCGGGACCGAACACCCGACAGCCCCCCCTCACGCGCCAAAACCACCCGCCGCAACGACACCGGGGGAGCACGCGGGGCGCCATGTGCTGCGCATGTGTGCCCGGGTTAAATAAAGATGCTGTCATTAAGGCCGCCAATTAAACCGAACGGGCGTCCTCGTAAACCGGTTCACAGAGACCACAGCAACACGCCCACACGCACGCGCACACGCACGCACACACGCACACACACGCACGGGATATGCAGACGCGCTGAAAGTTTTGTGTCAGATGAAGACGTGAAGGCGTTATTTCCAAATCACGACTAAAAAAAACAAAATCAAAAACCCGTTCGTCCGGACCAGCTATGACGTCACAGGCGTAATCGTCACATCGTAACGTTTTCCTTGTGTCCGTCATTATTTGTGGTCATGTCGGTACTTACGTGTGTTGGAGCGGCAGCACTCCCCGTCCAGCTGAGGCGGGCAGTGGAAGTAGAACATGCTGAGCAGCCGGGGGTCCGAGATCTGAAGCAACACACATCACAACAAATGATCCCGATCGATACCTCAAACACGCTCCCTTCCAAAACCCGCGAGGAGCACTTACAACCGGTCTGGCATGCACGTGACGGGCGGCGGGTCTGGCGAGCGGGGGTTTGGAGGCTGGATGGGAGGATGGTCTTCCTCTCGGATGAGGAAGAGGATGGAGGTGATGTGTCTGACGTACCTGAGCCTGCTGTCCGGCTTCCTGCTCCGATGACGCTGCCGAGAGGAGTTGCTGCTGCTCTGGACACAACTGTACCTCCGCCGCCCCTCTCTATGGGAGGGTCCAGATTTCTCCCTCTCTCGCCCTCTATCTCTCTATCTCTCTCTACGCTCTCTCTCCCTCTCTCTCTCTCTACACTCTCTCTCCCTCTCTCTCTCTCTCTCTACACTCTCTCTCCCTCTCTCTCTCTCTACACTCTCTCCCTCTCTCTCTCTCTCTCTCTCTACACTCTCTCTCCCTCTCTCTCTCTCTCTCTCTCTCTACACTCTCTCTCCCTCTCTCGCTCTCTATTGCTATCTCTCTCTACACTCTCTCTACACTCTCTCGCTCTCTGTCTACCTCTCTCTTTTTCTCGCTCTCTACTCTCTCTGTACTCTCTCTCTCGCTCTTTCCCTCCCTCTCTCTCTACTCTCCCTCTACACTTCCCCCCCTCTCTCGCTCTGGCCACCTCTGTCTTTTTCTCGCTCTCTACCCCTCTCTCTCTCTCCTCTCTCTACCTCTGTCTCTGTCTCTCTCCCTCCCTATCTATCTATCTATCTATCTATCTATCTATCTATCTATCTATCTATCTATCTATCTATCTATCTATCTATCTATCTATCTATCTATCTATCTATCTATCTATCTATCTATCTATCTATCTATCTATCTATCTATCTATCTCTGTTTCTTTCACTTGCTCTTTCTGTATCTCTTCCGCCCCTCGCTCTTCCGTCCCCTCGTTCTCTCTCTCCACCTCTCTCTCTCTCTCTCTACTCTCCCTCTCTCTCTCTCCCTCCTGATGTCTCTATAGCTGTGTGACTGGCTGCAGTGTCGAGGCTTTCAAACTCGTGCCGCAAAAATCTCACGGCTAATTGGTCCTAATCGGATTATCAGGGCTTTGTCTCTCCTCGCCCTCACTCCTGTTGTGTGTTTAAGTGAACGAGGGAGACAGGCAGGCGCGCGCGCTCACACACACACACACGCACACACGCATGCACGCACGCACGCTCACACACACACACACAGGGTAAGAGAGGGGGAGCGAAATAGAGAGAGAGTGTGTGTGTGCGTGCGCGCGCGCGTTTTTGTTACCTTTTGGAGACTTTTGTCCGGTATAAACAGTGACCTTATTGGGACCGGAAGTCCTCATGGGGACCGAAGCCCGGTCCTAACGAGGCAAAACGTGATTTCAGACGTCCCGGTTAAGGTTAGGGGTAAGCTATGAGATGCGGTGAGGTTCGACAGAGGTGGAGGTGGCGGTGAAGGTAGAGGTGGAGATGGAGGTGAAGGTAGAGGCGGAGGTGGAGATGCAGGTAGAGGTGGAGATGGAGGTAGAGGTGGAGGTGAAGGTAGAGATGGAGATGCAGGTAGAGGTGGAGGTAGAGGTGGAGGTGAAGGTAGAGGTGGAGATGGAGGTAGAGGTGGAGGTGAAGGTAGAGGTGGAGATGGAGGTAGAGGTGGAGATGGAGGTGGAGATGCAGGTAGAGGTGGAGATGGAGGTAGAGGTAGAGGTGGAGATGGAGGTAGAGGTGGAGATGGAGGTGGAGATGCAGGTAGAGGGGGAGATGGAGGTAGAGGTGGAGATGGAGGTAGAGGTGGAGATGGAGATGCAGGTAGAGGTGGAGATGGAGGTAGAGGTGGAGGTGAAGGTAGAGGTGGAAGTGGAGGTAGAGGTGAAGGTAGAGGATGAGATGGAGGTAGAGGTGAAGGTGGAGGTAGAGGTGGAGATGGAGATGCAGGTAGAGGTGGAGGTGGAGGTGGAGATGGAGGGAGCTATAACGGGTGGCAGGAGGCAGTTCTTCTTCGTGCCGGCAAATTCATCACGGGTGATTGTTATTCCAGAGTCAGGAATATTCCCCAGCCATAAACACGTGCACACATCCGGTGCACTCTTTATTTGGTTCCTTCATATATTAAAAAAAAAAAAAGAAAAAAAAGAGCGCGTGACTGCGTTCGGGCTGGAGATTGACGGTCGGGTCGGTTAATTGCTCGTTAGGTGGTGTTCGGGGGTCCACTTTACGCGGGGCTGCGCGCGCGAAGCGCTCGCAGAGGCCGGATTTTTGATTTTGTTCACAGCGAGGGGTCCCGCGCTTATTTCGCCGCCTCGGATGAGCGAAGCTGCCGCGGGACCTTTTCAATTAGTTTTAAGGCGCACGTGGGACGCGCGGCGCAGACGCCGCGCGCCTCCGAGGCGGAGGCGAGATGAGGCCGCGAGAAGCGGCTGAAATTTAGAAGAGGGGGGAGCCGCGCCGGGCCAAACCACACCGAGTGCAGAAAAGCCCTTTCTAATGGCGCGTAATCGGCTCTGTAATATCATTAACGGGCGGGTAATGGCCAGTTACGGGGCCCCGCGCTATTAAGGCTCTCCCCGGCGTGCAGCGTTTATGTTATTAAAGGGGGAATATAATGATATTTTAGTTATTAAATGCGCGTAATTAATTTATGCACCGCTGAAAATAAAGCCGTTATTATGACCTCGGCGAGACGCGTGGAGAAAATTGAAATCAAATAACGGCTGATAACTTTATCCCAATATTTGGGTCGGACAACTCTGGGAGGGCGCGAGCGGCGTCTGCGCGCGTGCCGCCGTCGGGGGTCCGGCGCCGCGTTCGCGTCTCTTGGCTCGCGGCGGTTTTTGCGAGCGAAACCTCCTTGGCGGGTTCGGCGGAGTCCCGCTCGAGCTTCCAAGACGGACGCGTGCGCGTCGCGTGTCGGCGGCTAGCGATGTGCCCACTTTTCACGCTGTGCTGAGGAACGTTCCATGTTACTTTGTATCGATTAATTGGCTCCAAAAAAAAAGAAAAAGAAAAAGAAAAGTAATTGTGACGCTCTTGACGGAGCCGACCGGAAACGCTGGAACAAATGTGTGTGTAGCTTTCAATCATTGTGGACTCGCGGACCGCTGTCGGCTGTATTGTTGTGGTGTTGTTGTCGTGTGTTGTATGTCCCTGTTTAACACGGACCTACCTGTGTGTCTGAATACAGTAAGATCTGATATGCTAAACAGATTAAAAAAAACAAAAAAACAAAATTGAGCCTAATTGCCATTTGTTGTCTTCGGCCTTATTTCCCGCGCCGGCACGCACCTCCACCTTTTTCCCGCGAGATGACGTTCTGAATATATATATATATATATATACACACACACACCCACACACATATATTTATATATATATACACACACATGTATATATATATATACATACACACACACATGTATATATATATATACATACACACACACATATATATATATATATACACACACACATATATATATACACACATATACACACATATATATATATATATACACACACACATATATACACACACACACACATATATATATATATATATATACACACACACACACATATATATATATATATCTGCACGATGGAGGGATTCCGTGCACGATAAAACAGTTACTAAACGGTCATTTTCATTTCATTTATGTAAATATGCTGGGAAGTGTTGAACTGATGAATTTCGATGAATCAGCCTTAAAAGTCTCCCCTGAAATACCCCAAATAATCTCTCCAATTACCCAGCGAGGCCCGTAGCACGCGAAATGTAGGAAAAGCACTGAACATGCAGACGGAAACAGTCCCCAACGACCGGGACTTAAAACACTACCAGAACGACCGTGGGCGGTCAGAATGACCGCCGGTATTTAAAACTCTCACGTTCTGTCAGGATACACACCCAGCTGAGATATTAGTGCATCACATTTGCTAGGAAACTAACTGACACCGAAATGAACATTTAACAACTTGAATGCTAGTTTTCAATTTAAAATGGCCGCTGTCCAACGCCCGTGCGCGCCGCCGCGCGCCGGCGGTAGTCGCGGCGCGTGTGTAACGGCGTCTGCGTCACGTGTCAGAAGGGGGTTTGATTAATAAACCGGATTAATCAGACACACGGTCGTTATCGCGCCGAGGATGGGGCAAATTTCACTTTAAAAAATAAAATTAAATGCAGAATTAACACACGCCCACAAATCCAGTTACCCTCTTCTTCTCCAAGCGGACATCATGGAGTCGTTTGATCCACAGACGGGGGAAATGGCAATGACGTAAACGAAATGATGGGTTCACTACCACCAATATATGCAGCATAACCCCACGCCTTCTTTCAGAAACTCAGTAAATAAACACACCTTTTTGCCATGGCACTCCAAAAGCAGAAGAGGTAGATCTTTTTTTATTTATTCATTTCCTTCTAAAGTACAAACGTTCACCAGAAGCAGTGGTGGCTCTGATAAAATGTATAAACCAGACATGAATTTGCCGTCCTTACTTTGATAATAGGCATCCTATGTGTACAGTAATAATTCTTCACCGGTGACGCAGTATAAAATGTGTATCTAAAAACCGTGGACGAGTAAATAAATACTTACAGTTTCATCTTAGAGGACAGTACTGAAAAAGAGTCAAGTTCACCAACAACAGAAGAAGAAGAGGGAACGTCCGTGGTGCTGAGGCGAGGAAAAACAACAGAAGAAGAGGGAACGTCCGTGGTGCTGAGGTGAGGAAAAACAACAGAAGAAGGAATGTCCATTGTGCTGAGGTGAGGAAAAACAACAGAAGAAGAGGGAACGTCCGTGGTGCTGAGGTGAGGAAAAACAACAGAAGAAGAGGGAACGTCCATTGTGCTGAGGTGAGGAAAAATAAGAAAAGAAGAGGGAACGTCCGTGGTGCCGAGACGAGGAAAAACCACAGAAGAAGAAGGAACGTCGGTGGTGCTGAGGTGAGGAAACACACCCCACCTCCCAAACGCAGCCCAGATGAACTAGATATGAAATGAACATGAAAACCATTTTATTTGTCATCCTATTCCAACAATGAAATGTGTTCTCTTCACTTAACCCATCCTATTGTATAGGAGCAGCGGGCAGCTGCAGCGCCCGGGGGCCAACTCCAGTTCTTCGTTCCACTGCCTTGCTCAGGGGCACAGGCAGGAGTATTAACCCTAACATGCATGTCTTATTGACGGTGGGAGGAAAGCGGAGCACCCGGAGGAAACCCACGCAGACACGGGGGGGGGGGGGACATGCAAACTCCACCCAGAAAGGACCTGGAACGGCCTGGGGTTCGAACCCAGGACCTTCTTGCTGTGAGGCGACAGTGCTGACCGCTGGGCCAGCGTGCCGCCCAGGTATCGAAGCATTACGGTTGTCCTCCACGGGAGAACGGCTAAGACGATTAGTAATGATAACAAAATAATAATAATACTTTCTTTACAAACTGAAAGGTCCACGTATCTGAAATGGTTTTTCCACAAGATGCTCCTTACATGAATAACTGGAGTTATGTGAAATGACGAGTGTATTTGTGACGACGGGAGATTTTAAAGAAATGGCTTAAAAAGAGCACAAATCAAAACTAAAAAAAAAAAAAAAAATCTTATTACAAACACACAAACAACAGTCTCTCTAAAGCCAAGTCAAGGAGGGTCTTCCTCAGGTCTGCACTAAAAGGCTTCATCATCCCTGGTGACTCATCTCTTTCTTTGGCCCATCTGTGTCTCCTTTCATCCGCTCAGCGAAAGCTCTCTTTCAGCCTCCATATGCCCTCCTGTCCAGAGGTCCTGTGGAAGTCACAGATGCTCCTGAGCAGCTCTCTGAAGACGGGGGCCTGTTCCTTGGTCAGTCTGGGTGTGAAGTATTCCAGCACCTCCTGGGTGCTGGCCTGTCCGTCCACGTGGGCCTGGAAGGCCACGAAGTTGCGCAGGTCCACCAGCAGTTCATCGTGTTCGGTTTGGGGTATTGGGGGGCCGCCGGATCCTCCAGCTCCGCCCTCCTCTTCTTCATCCTCCCCTCGGCTGGCGGGCAGGCTGAGATGATTGCGGGCTCTCATTCTGGCCAGCAGAGAGGACGAGGACAGCGAGTCTCCTTCCTCGGAGCCCTCGCCGCTGAAATGAGTCCCCGAACCAGGCTTCCTGGAAATGGATTTCTTGATAATAGCAGCGTCCTGAAGGAAAAGATGCAGAAACTTTGATACCACGTTTGCATGAAACACAGCATCCTGAACGCAGAGCGGACGCTCCGACTTTCAGCGGCTGTGATGCGACAATCGATGAAGCTACCATTACCTTGCACTTGTTTGTGGTGGAGGTGGGCGAAGCAGAAGGGGCAGAAAAAAGAGAGTTTTTCTTTTGGCCAAACCGTTTCCTGAGAGACCGAGAGAAGGGAAGAACACGAATGTCCTCGCTTTAAAGACGATACAAAATGAACATGGACATTTTTACCTTGTTAACTCATTTCCCGGTCACATTATGTACCTATTCAACAGTTAAAGCCAAAAATCCACTTTTCTCTTATTTTACATCAAAATCAGTTTCACTTTAACTTCCTTTATAATGTTCACGTTTTTGTGATTGCGTCACCAACTCCTGGCAGGTGGGCGAACATAACAACATTGTTCCAGTGCTGGCGACAGAGCTGCTGGAGAGAAGTAGTCCTCCATGATAGAATGTAAGCTAATGTTAGCATCCGGTTGGGTGTCACTGTAATTCCCAGTGTTTGTTATGGCACACACTCACTTTTGTTCATCCATCCATCCGTTATCCAAACCTCTTATCCTGCTCTCAGGGTCGCAGGGATGCTGGAGCCTATCCCAGCAGTCATTGGGCAGCAGGCGGGGAGACGCCCTGGACAGGCCGCCAGGCCATCACAGGGCCCACACACACACATTCACACCTAGGGACAATTTAGTACGGCCGATTCACCTGACCTACATGTCTTTGGACTGTGGGAGGAAACCGGAGCCCCCGGAGGAAACATGCAAACTCCACACAAAGGATAACCTGGGATGACCCCCGAGGTTGGACTACCCCGGGGCTCGAACCCAGGACCTTCTTGCTGTGAGGTGACCGCCACTAACCACTGCGCCACCGTGCTGCCACTTTTGTTCAATGCAGTCAAATCCTGAAGGATCAAACCACATCCCTCTACATGTTGTCCTGCCCTGACATCCCGTTTTCCTTACAGATACGTAAGATACAGTAAGATTCGTAAGATTACAGATACGTAAGATTCAGATAGATTATAGAACCAAGATTTGCCCTGAAAGCTGTTTCATACTGTCTTTAAACAGGAGGTTAACATTCTTTTCAGTTTACAGCCAGGTAGGTAGAATTTGAGCATGCATGTACCTGTCAGGCGGGGGAGGAGGTCTATTGTACGGCAGCCTGACCTGCTGGCGAGACGTTTTGAGGGCTTTCAGGGCGTCTTTGGCCACCCGGTTGGCCTCCGCTTCTACCAAAACATAGTCCGGGTTGGAGGCCTCAATGATACTATCGTGCTGCATCACACTATGGATACCTTAACAGTACCAAAGACGGGTTAGAGACAGGGCAGAGTTCATGGAAAACCCCACTGTTCCATTACACATGACTGAGTGAGCAAGCTCTACGATTTAAAGAAGACGTACCAGATTTCTTGAAGAGCTTGGCCAGCACATAATCATCGCTTTTCTTTTCATCCTCTTTGTCCTTCCCATCGTCGCTCTCCTCTTTCTTATAGGTCCTCCTCTTAACCAAATGGGAGATGCGCTGGCCCTCAAATCGAGCGTTCTGGGAATGGTCGTGTGTCCTTCGTTTGCCTCCGTCCGTGTTTTCCGAGCCACAGTGCTTCTTCTTCTTCCTGTGTTTCTGAGGGCTGCTGAGGGCGGAGGCTCCATTTCCGTGCCCTTGCTGACCGGGGGAGTCGGAGCGTTTGGCTGTTTGTTCGGGGCTGGCTCTGACCCGGTCTCCGTGTTGCTCTCCTATATGCCGTGTACCCAAGTCCACGTGTAACTCGTTCTGATCTGTAATTTGACCATCATGAAAGCCGTTTGGTGTACCCTGAGAGTTTTCACTAAGTGAGGAATTTCCCTCCCCGTCTCTCGTTGCACAAGTGTCGGGTTGGGAGGGGTTGCTGTCTTCAGGAGCAGCGTTCTGGTTGGCTGAAGAGTGCTTACGGTTACTGCTGGAGTGTTTTGACCTGTGTGATGACCTTAGCCTCGCTGGTTTCTTGGGAACACGAACATCAGACCCCGTACCTACAAGGGTGAAAACAAAAGAATTGAAACACATCAGTTAGGGATTAGGGATGCAGAAATTATCACACTTTAATATTTCACATAGGAAATGCCTTTGTGACGGTGCCCCAGATGATTTACTGTTAAAACATTTTACAGATAGAGAACTATATATAATCCCAGCAATAACAGATTAGGCTCAGACATTTAGTGCAGGCAGGACTCGGCTCTGCCCGTTAGGCTGACATGTTCTCTGTTGCATCTGCTGTCTGTTCTGTTGCCAACCTCAGGTTAAGCAAAGGAAAGAAGACTTGTTGTTTTTTTTTTTTTTTTTGAATATCTGAACCAAAATCCACATTTTCCACTTTTCAGATTTTTCAGGGAACGGTTTACTCCTCGATGCTTACTTGTCAAGGAGGTTGGCGATGGAGTTATGATTGTCCATCTCAAGCTCACGGTCCTTCATCAGGTCAAATACATTTGCTAGTGATCACTCACAAATTGAAATTGTGCTGCCGCTTCACAACCTGAAGACTGTTAACACGAGAACGACCGGGATTTCACTCCTACCTGAAACGACTATGGGCGGTCAAAATGACCGCCACGGTTTTTAAACTCTATATCCTGTCAAGATAAATACCCAGTTGAGATATTAATACATTACATACTGCACCACTGTGCCGCCCACTTTGACGGCCTTGGTCGTTCTGGTGTTAAAAGACCGATTATTAAAAGCGAGCCATATGACACCTGACCTGCAAATATGGCACTGGTCTCGGTCCCCTGAGTTCCATCTGGGTTGGAGAGAGTGAAGAGCTCATAGACGTCATTGGACTTGAAGAAGCGCCTTTGTTTGGGGTCCTTCAGAACACGGTTGGTCAGAAACTGCTTGAAGATTTGCCTGAATGGAAAGAATGAAACCATTAAGTCGTAGTAGTGTTAAAACTATGCAACAGCGTCATCTCGGCAGGCATTGCTGACCTAATGTCTATTACTTCATTACCTCAACGCTGACATCAAACCATTAATATTTGGCCTAAAGCGGACCGCAGCCTACGTGACTGTTTTATACGTAAAACTCAAATCAAGCAGTTGATGTGATATGTATTTTGGAAGCACCTCACAGCACTAAAGTGAACAAAGCAAAAGCTTAGAAATCCTAGGCCAGCCACTTAATAATGCAGGAAAGCTTTTCAGTTACACAATACTGGGCTACACCACAGCAGTACAGCACCAATACGAGTAATTAGTCATGTCATTACTGGGGACGTTCCATGATAGCGTAAAGGTAACACACAGGAACACTACACATCATCTCAAGAGTGCTCCCAGAGGAGCATGTGCTGTGAAGGCAACATTAGCTAGGAAAATGAATTTTTAATAAATAAATAAATAAACAAAAAGTTCAAGTAAGCTGTACGTTTGTTGAGACTGAATATCAAGTGTGAAGAACAGCCTGAAACGAGACAAGACAGCGTTGATGGTGCACTCGTCTGACCTGTGGTAGATTTTCTCCTCTATGGTCCCTGCTGTCAGCAGTCTGTAGACCGTCACTTGCTGCTTCTGACCGATCCTCCATGCTCGCTCTCTCGCCTACACACAGAACATTATAACATGAACGAATTAACTTTTAACATAAAAAAAAATCCCGAGAGTAATTAAATCCCCTTTGTCTAGACTAGTTTGTGTGTGTGTGTGTATGTGTGTCTACATGTATGTCCAACCTGGGTGTCAGTGCTCGGGTTCCAGTCTGGGTCATAGATTATGACTCTGTTGGCTCCAGTGAGGTTGACTCCTAGACCTCCCACTCTGGTGGTCAACAGAAAGATGAAAATCGACTCATCCTGTAGGAGAGAGAGAACGAAACAGCACCAGAGATTATTTTCTTAAACTGACTGCCATTAATTGAAATACCTACGCTGAAATGTTTTCTACTTATTATGCTTTTCAGAGTACAAGTAGAAAAGTGCACGCAGTAGAGTGCCGATCCACGCCAGGCGTATCCCCCCTTCGGTGTTCGGACCTGGCAACAAACCACCCCCATTTTTCGCCTATCAGGAGAAGGAAAAATATGGAGGCGCTGTCTGTGTATCTCCCCTTCTGTCGTGCGCGGACTTAGGGGAAAAAACTAGCTGAGCACTTAGCACTCAGCTGTGGTGTAAAACAGGTGTCAAAGGTTCTGAATCACTGCAACCATGAGACATCCTCGATCATACGGGCATAACTGTGCAGTGTCGACTGGTTAGCTTCACACAAAATGTGGATGGACACACGAATCCCACCAATTACTCGCGGTGAGATGCTGATGACATGTGTGTCAAGCTAGCTAGCCTGCTAGCTCCAGTCGTGATTTCCCGAGTGTTGATTGGTTGGTTTCACAGGAAATGTAGACAGAAATGGAACCACCATTTAGGCACGGGAAAGGCAGGTGGTGTGTGTGCCTTCTCAGCCTCTTATCTCTGGCTGTGAGTCACGTACGATCTCGCGATAAGGACGAACCAAAAATGGAGACCACAGATTCTGACAACATTTGAATCATATTTCTGTGCTGTATTATTGCAAAGTTATTAATAGAAACATCAAAAACACGCAGCACCTGGGGGAGTCCGGGTAGCGTAGCGGTCTATTCCGTTGCCTACCAACACGGGGATCGCCGGTTCGAATCCCTGTGTTACCTCCGGCTTGGTCGGGCGTCCCTACAGACACAATTGGCTGTGTCTGTGGGTGGGAAGCCGGATGTCGGTATGTATCCTGGTCACTGCACTAGCGCCTCCTGGGGTCGGTCGGGGTGCCTGCTCAGGGGGGACGGAGGGGAATAGCGTGATCCTCCCACGCACTACGTCCCCCTGGTGAAACTCCTCACTGTCAGGTGAGAAGAAGCGGCTGGTGACTCCACACGTATCGGAGGAGGCATGTGGTAGGCTGCAGCCCTCCCTAGATCGGCAGAGGGGGTGGAGCAGCGAGCGGGACGGCTTAGAAGAGTGGGGTAATTGGCTAGATACAACTGGGGAGAAAAAAAAAAAAGACGCGGCGCTGCGTCCGTCGACCTCAGAGGGTTAAACCTGAAAGACCAGACCTAAGCTTGGTGACTTGTGTTGTCCTAAATAGTCTTAAATGAACAAAAAGGAGAACAATGTCTTGTTGCTTTGGGATTAACTTGTGAAATACTGAAAAGATGGTTCTGAAAAACTGCATGTGAAAATAATGATGAAATGTGTTTAAATACCATATTACACTTTTAATTTGTACTTACTAACATGAAAATATGATTATATAAATGACACTGATGCACATATGCGTAATTTTGCAACCAAGATATATTGAATGAACACATTTTTTAATATCTTTCACACTGATCATACCTTG
Source organism: Lampris incognitus (assembly GCF_029633865.1). NCBI lineage: Eukaryota > Metazoa > Chordata > Actinopteri > Lampriformes > Lampridae > Lampris > Lampris incognitus. The sequence continues at coordinate 45,841,758 of NC_079223.1, read as the reverse complement.
ATATGGTTTATATGGTGCAGCACAAATGAAATAAGGTATGAACGCGTTGCTTGCATGCATGTGTGGATGGGGGCAGCAGATGATCATCACTTAGTGTTTTCACCTCAGGGTGAGATGGTTTCCACATGAGTGTTTTCCCCTGAGGTAAGGCTCGTCATGGAGAAACACTAAGAGCCATTAAGGAACGGCTAATCCTTACCTCATTGAAGCGAGCGATGAGAGGCTGTCGGGAGGCGATGGTCGTGGTGCCGTCCATTTTCAGGTAGGAGTAGTTGTTCTCCCTGACAAAAACCTCCAAGATCTCCAACATCTGGCAGAAGGGGGGGGGGTATGTCCGGGAGAGACAAGGGAAATAAATAAATAAAGAAAGAGTGAGTGAGTGAGAGAGAGAGAGCGGGGGGGGGGGGTGGATTATGTCTAACAGGATTAGAACAGATTAATATTACATGGACAGAGATACCGACAGGGAGGGTCTCAGGTTCCCTCTGATGTATAATCTCATTGGTATTGACTACAACAGCTGGGGCCTCTCTTACTATCTCTCTCCCTCACACACAATAGTTTTCCAAGTACATGGGTGGGTCTTGGACAACGACACAAGTGAAACAACAGTATCTTGCCAATATCAACACAACATCCAAAAACCATCTCGGCAGTTGGAAAAGCAGTGCGAGTGCCAACAGAAACCACAGCGACACGTTCCCAACCTGTCTGGACTGGGTGAAGAGCAGCACTCTCTGGCCTTGCCTGAACCAGAGACGCAGCAGGGACTCCACCACAATCAGCTTGCCCGAGCGTTTCCAGAAGCCAAAGTGCTCCTCCTCAGTGAGCTGGTCCTCTGGGATACCCCTCAGGAGCCGGGGCCCGCCCGAGAACAGGTCCGGGTGGTTACAGATCTTCCGCAGTGCTATCAAACCAGAGAAAACCTGCGCCACATAAGACGGGGTGGGAAAAAAACCCCCCCACAAATCAAAACAAGGAATCTGAAACAATCTCACACAATCATCTGTCGAATACTGACGCCACATTTGAAAATAAAGGTTGCCACCGAATTTGAAGCGTATTAAGACATTGATCCTTTAAACAAATCAGCGCATTTACTTTAGTCTTCAGGAACTAGTTACATCATTTATTTACGCACAATAAAGGTTGTGCTGTCTTTCTTATGAGGGCCCAGTGGTCACTGCATTAGTAATGGTGGTTAATGGACTGAGAGTGACCACTGAATGAGTGTGTGTGTGTGTGTGTGTATGTGTAATCTGCTGTGGTTATGCCTCACTCTCTGACCATGTCCATTCGGGTCAGTGGTGATGAATGGCCGGTGAGAAGAGAGTCTCTCCAGGGTAGGCCTGGACTAATGTGAAAAAGACCTACCCAACAACTCCTTAAGGACACCGTTACATAGAACGCGAGACCTGAGCATAACGTTTAGCCCATAAAAAAAAGTGGCACTTCAAGGTGTCGATCTGTGAAGTGTACGGGAGTGAACGGTACATAGCGAATGAGCACCCGCGGGTGAGCGAAGACGAGAGAGGAGGGCGATGACATACATCAGTTAGTGGCCTACATAAAGAAAAATCATGCTTTGTTTCCGGTAGTCTTCCCCTAACCTCAGGTTTTGTTCTTGTCGTCCTCGTCACAAGGTGAACGTCATGCCAGGCGCCCCCCCCGCCCCCGCCCCCCCCCCCCGCCCGAAGAAAGCAACACAACCACACAGCAAAGCGGAGAGAGAACGAGGGTTACCTACGTGCATATCCCCGTTCAGTATCTGGTAGACCTCTTTGGAATCCAAGAAGCTCTGATACACCTGATGCTGCTCCTCTGTTAACCTGCAAAACAGAACCTACGCACACACACACACACACACACAGACACACACAGCAGAGTGTGAAATGAGCTGTGAACATCTTCTTGATGAAGTGGACTGTATGCTCAGAGAAATGAGAGGGAAATGTCTTGTTTTTTGGAAAGCCCCCCCCCCCCCCCCGGGTCCTCTGGGAACAACTTAATGAGCTGAAATGGACAGGATTGTCAGAAAGAACCAAAGGACCCCCCCCCCCCCTTAATGAATAACTGATCCTTTTACGAGGACTTTATTAGCTCGCTTCACTTTATGAGGGCCAGCCACATTCATCAACTTCTCCTTAGACATGGCACATACGGTCACACCCAATCGAAATAAACACCCCCACAGTCGCAAAGATTCAGACGGGGGAGAGAGGGAGTTCAACAGTTAGGGAAGACCAGAGGTAAGGCTGGGTTAATACCTGCTCGTTTTTGTCAGGCAAGGAGAGGTTGGCCTTGACATCCGCCTTCATCCGCCTGAGCAAGTAAGGGTTTATGGCGTCCCTCAGCACGCAGGCACACTTGTACGCTGTCTGCACCTGGAAACCAACGACAACAGTTCGAACCCCTGAAACATGCAAAACCAGGCCCCAGCAGGGGCAAAATGCTACGGGACAACAGGAACGTACAAGTCACTTTGCATAACAATGGCCGCGTTGCGGTTCAGGATCCAAATAATCGGGTTGGGCTCTCACACCTGTCAGCGTGCATGTGTCCTGAGGCGTCCTGAGGCGTCACCCCCCCCCTCCCCCCCCCCCCCCCGTCTCTCTCTCTCTCTGCAGAATGAGCCATTAAACATTGATCAGAGTGCTGGTGATCTCACAGGACAGAGCCCTGCTCTTTCATCAGGTCCTACTGGCCTGTTCCATTTCAACATGGGGTGGGGGGGTGGGGGGTTTGAGCTTGGTGGGAATAGTCCCCCCCCCCCCCCCCGCAAGAACGGAACAAAACGCACGGTCTCCCCTTTCGTCAGGGGTCCTCTGCAAATGGCTTGCCACACTTCAACCACAGTCAGGGCGCTAGAGGCTAGCCAGCCTCTTACACATTAACTCATTGGGGGGTCCATGGGGGACGGGGGTGGGGAGGGATCAAAGGAATCCTTGGCAGACCTGGAGGGGACAATAAGGTGCTGAAATGCAGGGCCAACTGGAGACCTCAGCAGAGCGGAGGGGATGAAGAGGGCTGCAGCAGTTGAGCCCCTGTGTGTGTGTGTGTGTGTGTGTGGGGGGGGGGGGGGGGGGGGGGGCTAAGTAGTAAACGTGTACGTCAGTAATGGCTCATCACTCGCGCCAGCCCATCCCCCTGCCACATGTGAACACGTTTCTTACATACATACAAACCCACCGGGGCTGAGGGCCCGCTCTGCTGCGGGGAGAATTTCTAGAAGGGGGACGATGAGGCAGCTGAGCTTCGCCCTCCCTGACCATTTAATAACATCAATAATTAGTAAAGGTTTTTATTATCGGCAGCGGAAGAAGCATCGATAGCCATCTTAAATAATTAAATCCATACAGTCAGTGGGTTATTAACGATTGGACACTAATGACAAAAGGGCTACAATTTAGCTCAGAGCCTCTCCCTCTCATGCTCTCACAGACCGGGGGCACTCCGCCAGGGATGCACCGTCAGACTTTGTAACTGCTTTGTTCAGCTACCTCTGCCATTACGCCTTACTTCCACCTAACTTCTCATCATCATCATCGGCAGTTGACTCTCTGCAAAATTTAGGGAACATTAGACGTGTGTGTGTGTGTGTGTGTTCCGATACCTGCACAGGTGAAGCGTTGCTGTAACCTCCCATGGTTATGGGCACGGAGAACTGCTCCATGAAAACGGGAAGAGTGCCGAGTTTGCCGGGGAAAACAAAGTCGAACAGGGACCACAGCTCCTTCAGGTTGTTCTGCATGGGCGAGCCGGACAGGATGAACCTGTGGGGGGTTCGGAACTAGGGAGGGGGGGGAGACAAAGTGGGAGGGATTATCCTTTGCTGATGATACTCTAGCATGTGTTTATGAACTGTGTGCAGTTATCAAGTTGTGATTGAAAGAGGAAAAAAAAAAACTCCCAAGATTCATGAGTGTATTGTTGATTTTATTTAAAACAGACAGGAAATCTTCGGTGTGTGAGTAAGTGTGTGTGTACCTGTTTGCATGCAACAGTAACTCCAGCGTTTGGGTTCCTGATCTTGTGGCCCTCGTCCAGTATGACATAGTGCCAGTCATAGCGTTGCAGGGTGTCCTGCATTATCCTCACGGCTGAGTATGAGGTAATCAGGATGCCATGACATGCTACTATCTCAGGAATCAGCTTCTCCTGTAGCGCACACACACACACACACACACACACACACACACACACACACACACACACACACACACACACACACACACACCCACCCTCTGTCAGTTACATCGCTCTTCGTCGCTAAACATCTCGGGTGGCTACCAGTTGAGAGAAGGGGAGAATGTGTGCTGTCTACATTTGTTCTCAAACTGAGGGGAGGAAAGGGGAAGGGTTATGAGCTAGCGCTGCATAAATGGCCCTCTGGTGCCCCCCAGAGGAAAACATCCTAATGTCCGTCCATCCATCCATCCATTATCTTAACCGCTTATCCTGCTCTCAGGGTCGCGGGGATGCTGGAGCCCGGCAGGCGGGGAGACACCCTGGACAGGCTGCCAGGCCATCACAGGGCCAACACACACACACACACACACGGTATGTGCGGATGCCTACCTTGTGGCTTGTGAAAGAGCCGGTCTCATGCAGAATGGCCACTCGGAATAGAGGCCACCAAACGTGGAACTCCTTCACCCACTGGTGCATGACTGTAGCTGGGCACACGATGACTGTAGGTCCGAGCCCAGTGTACCTATCCGACAAAACACACACACAACAGACTTACTCGTAGGCTCACCTCAGTAATTCAGTAGTGGATTACGGTCCTCATTTAGGCTACATGCTAAATAAGACTCTTTTTTTAAGTGACAGACTTAACGAAAATGTGCTTGGTACGCATGCACACAGCTAGCTGATGCATCCGACCGTGCGGTATGGACAGAGAAGGGTTTGTGCTTGACTGAAGCGCACTGAGCTTCATATAAAGATCAAGTATACCGGTGCGTCCTTTCCCCTTAAGCAGAAGGGGGGGGGGGGGGGGGGCGGTACAGAGCAGGGTCACGCTCACGTCTTCTGAGACAGTGTACAGGAGCTCTCTTTCCCTTCTACCGCCACCTTTCTCTCCACCGGACTACTGCGAAGCTCTCTGCTTGGTGGAAACTATTGATACTGGGCCATAATTGAGTTTGCAAGCAATCAATTTGTGGGCATGTGCAGCAGACAGAGTATTGACCATCGGGAGGAGGGGGGGGGGGGCAACTACTGGATGCGTGCATGTCACTTGTGCAGCAAAACCAGATTAATGCGATCAGCGTCATGTTTTCTCCGTGTGACTTGTTGTCCCACGCCTGGGCCCCTCCATCTCGACAGGGTTAGGTTCCTCTTAAGGGGGGGCCGGGGGGAGAAATACCCCCGTCGCATGCATGTCATGCATGTGCATGCATGACATGCATGCACGCGCAGTGTCATGTCAGTGTTTTCTCTGATGTCTGCAGTAAGAAAGTGAAGAGTCCGATAATTGAAACACGTTTAATAATTCAGACGAACACTCTCAGACAGAAATCGCCCTGATCAAATATTCATACCGCACAGACACACAGTCTCTGCCCGCAGCTGGCGTGTTTGTCTGCGTGTGCGTGTCTATGGCCGTGTGGGCGTGCATGCATGTTGAGTGCACCTGTAGTTGCACCCTCGCGTCCTCAGTTTGCTGTAGCTCAGTCCGGCCAGAAAGCCGATGACCTGGATGGTTTTACCCAATCCCATCTCATCTCCCAGGATGCCGCCCGCCTGCTGACAGTGGAGTTCCCACATCCACCGCACACCTGTCTGCTGGTACCTGAAAAGCGCGTCAACACACACACACACACACACACACACACACACACACACAAAGTCACGTATGCAAAACTCAATTGTGCCCGCGCCCCCGAAGGGACAGAGCACATCCGAAGTGCACATTAACACAAAACCGAAACGCTTCCTCGACAGAACCACAAAGCCCACACACTGGCGTGGCTGAATTCCTCAGAGGACTCTCAAGAGGGAAGGGCGGTGTGGGTGTGATTTACAACAAGGCAATCCAGGAACGACACGCTCTCCCCAAATTCTCATCTATCACCGAGTACGAATACGCTCCAAAGTAAACACTGACCTCTTACATAATACACACTTGATAGATAGTATCACTTGTTACTGCCCTCCCCTCTAGATAACAGTGAATACCAAACATTTTACCGAGGGGTAGCTGTGTAGGAAGCAGACCCCCCGCTTACTTGAAAAGTTTCTTCCAGAGGAAACCAGGCATTTTGAACCCCTCATCGAACTCCGCGTCGCTGTCGTCGGTCTCCTCCTCACCCCTTTCTCTCTTTTCCTGCCTTTCTCGGAGACGCTGCTTCTTCCACCTCCTAGAGCGAGGAAATGCACAGGCACGGTCAACACATGGAAAACGCACACACATCAGATGTAACGGTAAGAGCTGCTGGGTTTTATCATTGGGAGATGTCAGGCGCTTTAATCAACAAGGAACTGTCTCCGCAGGTCCGAGTCCACGAGTTCACCTGCCTCTCAACATCTGGACCGGAGAACCCGAGACTCTCACGTTGTCACGCAACACTTTTTGAACACAACTATGGTAACCGATGGTAACCTGATATTGTGAACCCACTCACTGTTCGAGACTTTCCACCTGTGCGATGTTTGTGTTGTCATGCTGCGACACGAGAGATGTACCGGTGCCTTCAGAAAACCCAAGGTTACCCAGGGACAAGGTCATGGCGCCCATCACACGGAGCCTATTTACTGTCGGCAAATGATGCAACGCTTTTGGACTTCACATAAACTTGTTAATGTAATCTTGACAACTGTCCGGGATTAAAAGTAGGGACATTTCTTAACTGAATGTGGTTGTGTGAGGTCCCCCCCCCCCCCCCTTGTTCCATCAGAGGTATGGCCGGTCTGAGGGTGAATAGGAGATGTGCCTGTGCTGGTGTATGGGTGGGGAGTGTTTTCGGTTGCGACTATCCCCGGCGAGCTTAAGACCTACATCTACAGTGAAACGTAAAAGAGAGCGGTTTTAATAGAGCAGCGGAGAGGGCGGGTGGAGCCACAGTCGTCACTGAGCAAATGAAGATTGATAAAGACAATTAGTAGTGCAAGTTCCCCAGAAAGGTGTGGGGTGGAGAGGATAAGAATCCATCTTCATTTGGGCCCGGTCCTGTCACCCCGCCATGAAACCGGTCCTTTAGCTGGGGCCTGGGAGACCGCACTCTCTAATTAAGTCAAGACTAAGCACTGGTTCAGTTAATTACACTTTCCTTTTTCTTCCTTCGCCCCCACCCGACCACAAACACCTCCCCCACTAATATCTAGTGCTCCTTATATAAGGTAAACTCACGCCCTGTAAATGCTGGTGAATTGACATTCCATCGATGTCGTGCAGAGAAAAGACATGTGACGACCCATCTCATTTGGCAGCATTAAATGTGAAATCTCATTAGGGCTACTCTTCCATTAATTTGAGCATTTGAGTCTGTGCGTATTTGTGTGTGTGTGTGTGTGTGTGTATAAAAACCATGTGCGGGAGGATAATTAGGCCGGTGTGAGAGCGGAGAGTGGGAGAGATTTGCTTAGTCAAGAAACAGCTGCCAATCTCATCTGGGATTAACTCTTCCTCCTGCACCAGGGAGCCGGCAGTGACCTACTGGTTTCCTCTTCGACTAAAGGGAACGACAATAAGCACCGTAGCAACACTGCCAATGCAAACATGCTCTGTGTTTTTAAACCCGGTCTGGTGTTCACTAAAGATATCATTTACACACATGAGCGCCTACATTCTGACACAGGGAGAATGGCGGACGAAAATCAACCTTTTGGCAAATGTAACGTGCGAGTGTGGTTCTCAATCTACTGACAACTCTGGTGGCTGCACATGAAGCAAATATGAACAATTCTTACACCTTCAGTTTGTAGGTTTGCACGGCTGTCCTGTGCTCCCAGTGAAAACTGGATTATGGATTGGGCCTTTTAAAGTTTATGGACTCTCTTCTGCAACAGGAAGTAGAAATTAAGGGCACCACACCTGATTCGCTGTCTGTAGAACTCCACATCGCCGTCATCTTTGCATTTCTTTCCTTTTCCCCTCTTCTCAGGACCCTCCTCTTCCTCCGAACTGTCCGGGCAGTACTCCTCTTCACTCTCCTCCTTTACCTTCACCTTCTTCCTCCTTTTTCCCTCACTCATTCTCTTGTAAGCCTTTAACTCGTACTCTTCATCATCATCATCCACTCCAAATCCCTCTTCCAGGTCTTCCCTTTCTTCTTTGACAGGATCGAAACCCTCATCACTGGGCAGATACTCTAACCCCTCGCTGTCTGTCTCGTCTCCATCGGCGTGGTGTCTCTTCTTCCTGGCCTGAGGGAGCTGCGGCTCAGGCTTGGGCCGAGCCTTAGGGTGGGCTCTCAGGGCAGTTATCTGGAGCTTTCTCAAGCGTTTCTGCAGCTTTCTATCCTTGGAGGACACTGCCACTTTATTACTTCTCTTCTTAGCCTCCCCATCAGGACTGATCCCGGTGCCCTTCCGCCGCTTTAGAGGCGTGGGTCTCTTCCTATCTGTAGCCAACTTGGCTTGGTCAGCCAAGTACTGGTCGAAGGCGGAGTTCTCAGCCAGCATCACTTTTCGAGGCTCCTTCCTTTCCTCCTTCACAGGGATCATTGTTCCAAATGGAGTCATTTGACCTGTCCGGATAAGCTCCTCCCACTCCGTTTCCTGCGCTGGCATGAGCATGCTGCCCAGTGTGGACGGCTCAGGCTCTAGTATAATACACACACACACACAAGCAGCATTAGACGCAGGGTTCAATTCAAGGGTCTCGAAACCTTTTCTACGTGTTAGGGACAATGTCAGGTGTCAGCTAGGGTGAATATTAGAAATATTTCTTCATAGGATACCTACGATGGCAACAATGACACTAATATCGAGCATCCACAATTCTGCCTATCCACTTATTCACTCACCTGCCACCCCGTCATCCTCTGCTAGTAGCTCAGCCTCCACCCTCAGGGCGTCCTCTCCACCAAGAACTGCCTGAAGCCTCCGTTGTTTGGCCCTGATTTTCTTCAGCTGCTTCTCCTATAGAGGTGAAGGCCATGTTCATCATCAGCATTGTAATAACTATGATCGTCATGGATGGCCTGTTTGCTTTTTGGTGTACAACTGGCATTTTCTTTTGTAAAGCCAACCAGTGCAATAGAAGCCAGGATGTCAATGAAACCACATCTTTAAAGTGTAACTTCTCCCCCAGGTCTGAACCTAACTCCACCCACTGCATAATTTTGAAAAATGCTACAAAGTGGTGGGGGTGGGGGTGGGGGGGTGAGGCAGGAGTAGCTGGGGAGATCCACGAGAAGGGCTCGGCACACGTCTAGAGTTGCCACCGCACACTGCTGTGGTCCCCTTCACCAACATGCCTTCTGGTACAGCGTCAACCACCACCCCGCGAAGACACCCCAACCTCCGCAACACGGATGCTCCGCAGATGGAAGGGGGTAGTGGGTCACCTACCTCTGATAGATTTTAATTTCAAGTCCCAACCGATCGGTTTTAAGTCAGCATTGGCCTTGCAAAGTTCAAGGCTGACTTTAAACAGTAGATGGTGTGTTGAGCCACCCCGGCTCTGTCAAATGATGGAAGCTAAGCAGGCAAGGTCTTGGCGAATATTTGGATGGGAGACCTCCTAGGAAAAATTGAGTTGCTGCTGGAAGTGGTGCTGGTGGGCCAGTAGAGGGCAGTCTTCCCTCTGGTCCTAATAGTCATTCATTATCCAAACCGCTTATCCTTATTCAGGGTTGCGGGGACGCTGGAGCCTATCCCAGCAGTCACTGGGCGACAGGCGGGCAGACACCCTGGACAAGCTGCCAGTCCATCACAGGGCCCACACACATTCACACGCTTGAGGCAATTTTGTAATTTGTGATATTGGGCTCTACACATAAAATTGACTTGACTTGACCCAGGCAGAATTTAGTATGGCCGATTCACCTGACCTAAATGTCTTTGGACTGTGGGAGGAAACCGGAGCATGCCCCAGAGCAGTGATGGGGACACTGTGCTGCAGGAGATGTCGTCCTTCGGATGAGACATTAAACCGAGGTCCTGACTCAGTGGTCATTAAAGATTCCACGGCACTTATCGCAAAGAGTAGGGGGTTCCCCCGGTGTCCTGGCAAAATTCCAAACCTGGCTCTCTCCATCTGGCCGCCTAATCATCCCCCCATGTAATTGGTTCAATGATTCCTCCCTCTCCACCTCATGCTGATGTGTGGTGAGCGTTCTAGTGCAAAATGGCTGCCATGCATCACCCAGGTGGGTGCCACACATTGGTGGTGGCTGAAGTGAGCTACCCCCTTCAATGTGAAGCGCTTTGGGTGTCTGGAAAAGGGCTATATGAATGTAATGATTATTATTATTATCATTTAGTTTACAACTCAACAAACACTAAGTGTTTAAGTACCTCTTTAAAAAGGTAAAGACCAGGATTTAAAAATTCCTAGTTTTAAGAAAGGCAGGTTGCTTTGCGTAGTGGCTCAGTGAGATGAAGTCATACCACAAAGGCTTCAGGCCCCTGCTATATTCATTCTGTATTTCCTGTCTCTTCAATTTTCCGTTTATTAGGTTAAAATAACCTGAAACAGGCTAATCTTAAAGAAGGGAGGGTATTTTGCAACCGTCTTTCGTCCGTCTCACCTTGTTCTCTTTCTGTCGCTTAACAGACTCAATCTTCCTGCCGATGTCTTTGCTGGAGGTAGCGTAAGGGGTCAGCTGCTCTATAATCTTGTTTATATGTTTAAGAGCTGCTGTAACAGACCTGAAATCCACACAGTAAAACCGTAAATGGTGCGAGTAGTTGCTCCAACATTTAGTTCAATGATGCACTTTTCTGTGACCTTTGGAAAAAGTCCTGCAGGGCAATTTGTGTTGGTCTGTTTTTGTACGCCTTTATTTGTTTTATTAAAATTATATGATCTACTTCATGAATTCAAACTACGCCATTTATTTCAATAAAATTTAGAGGTATATGTGAGCAATATGGAAGGGTTTATATAGTGCAAAACCATTAACATAAACCATAAAATAAAGTGAAAGTAAAATAAAGTGAAAGCTCTTGCAGTAGCCGCAGACTCGTGTCAAATTTAAACAAATCTTGTAAGAAAGAAACAATGAGTCAAGTTCCTTGAGAAACTAAATGCCCTGTAGCACTTATCAGCTCGCTAAGGAATTACTAGTCAAAGGAAACACATTGAAAATTACAACGCTTTCTACCATTTCTATGCTCAATTTTAGCGCTCTCCTCGAAGTTACCTGACATCATCCAGCACAGACTGGTACTCCTTTTCTGCCTCGGCCTTGGCAGCTGCCTGGCTCGCCTCTTGGATAGCCTGGTCCACCTGCTGCAGCACACCCTGCTCCAGAATATCCTGGTCATATACAGCAACGCCAAGAACCTGCAACTCAGCTGCTCCTGAACTGGCAGACGCTGCTTGGATTCGCTGCCGGTCGATCTGCACCAGGGCTCCGGGCCTCTTGCTCCCTAAACACACCATACAACAGAAGATTTGTATAAGCACGGTGCAGGAAGAAATCAAGAGTTTTCTTCATATTTACTCAATTGCGGTATGTCCAAACAGCTGTGGCAAAGTACATTTATTGAAAAGGTCTTCCTTATCAGTTTCTTGAAAGGCAACAGAAGAATATAATTGCAGAATCAGCGTAGCAGCATATATCATCAAGTGATTATCAAAAAAAAAATACAAACATTAAACAACAATAACAAGTGAAAATAATCTTAAAAGTGACCAAAAACCAAGATTAATCCCACCCCGACAAGTCGAAGAGATAATACAAGATATCCCACCAGAAATCACTATTTACTCTTGGTCTTCACTTGGTCAAAATCACTGTATTAAATGTAGACTTAATGACTCTGAGGAGGAACAAACGCTTACCACTGCTACCCTCCCCAGGTTCGGTGTTGGCTGGGGAGGCCGTGGCAGCCTCAGACCCCTCACTCTTTGCAGGGATGGTGCATACCGCTGAGCTTCTGCTGACCCCATCATCCTCTGTCTCTCCCAGCATCAGGGCAGCATTGGTTGGGCTGGATAGGGATGAGGGCGCCGGGTTCTCTCTCCCATCTACTGGCATGATGTTGCAACTGCACAAAAACACATCAGTGACAGGCAATCAGCTGTCGTAACACACCAAACAGACAATTAAGTTAAAGAGTGCTTCTCATCATTAAAGAGTGCTGTTAACTGGGTATAAACAGTCAAAATGACGTATCCAATGAGCCCCTAATATCCTATGATGACTGTTAAAGTGTTACAGGGCCTGGCTCTGAGTTACAACTGCGATCCTCTGGTAGGGCACTCCTGGGTGTTCTTGAAGTCTGCCTCAAGTCTGGTCACCTTTACTGTCAAGACCCCTTAGCTGTGGGACTGCCTGCCTAAGGAACTCAGGCAAGAAACATCAGTGTCCTCATTCTAGGGTTGAAAAATATTGATATATGTAGTGCAAAAATAAAGCATCTAAAAAAAGTTATATATTCACCAAAAATATGCCATTTTTAAAGCTCCATTTGCAAAGAATATCAATCTAGCGATGAGTACGGTAACTTTAGAGGGGGAAATATGGCAGTTGTCCAATAATTCATTAAATCAACTGTCAGACGCACTAAATTATTTTCCGACAACAGTAGTCATAAAAACATGGAGATTGTTGGATTTCGTTTTCTATCAAGTAACAAGTTTTAGCATAACATGACTGATGGGTCCAATTTGTCTCACACCGCATCCTTTGCAGTGTGACTACTGTGCATGTGTATGTTGCAATGTCAATTGTGAAATGTTGTTTAGCCCAGTGGTTCTCAACCTTTTTGGGGTCCTGGACCCCCTGCGTATTTTTGATCTACCCTGAGGACCCCTCCACCTGATCTTGGGGGAGGGGGGTTGCAATTTGTAGAAACAGTAGAAACTGCATTGTAAATTGCATTATAGCATTTATTCACTCTTTGGGGCAAAAATAAGAGCTTTCAGTTGTAACTTAGATATAGTTAACAAAACAGAATTCTTATGCAGTAACTTTCAGATATATGTAACAACACAGAATATGTATTCAGTAACTTTCAGATATATGTAAAAAACAGAATTCTTACGCAGTAACTTTCAGATATATGTAACAAAACAGAGTTCTTACGCAGTAACTTTCAGATATATGTAACAAAACAGAGTTCTTACGCAGTAACTTTCAGATATATGTAACAAAACAGAATATGTATTCAGTAACTTTCAGATATATGTAACAAAACAGAATTCTTATGCAGTAACTTTAAGATATAGTTAACAAAACAGAATATGTATTCAGTAACTTTCAGATATATGTAACAAAACAGAATATGTATTCAGTAACTTTCAGATATATGTAACAAAACAGAATATGTGTTCAGTAACTTTCAGATATATGTAACAGAATTTTTATGCAGTAACTTTTAACAATGCAAACGGGAGCGAGATCTCTTATTAAAATACAATAAATTACACTTGTGAAACAGATGTAATTAGAGAAAAACGTCCTGTTACCCTTTATAGTTTAGGTAGATAAAGGTCTTAGTCACGTTTGAGTAAAATAATCCTATTTCTATAAATGTCATAGGATCTTTTTTTTTTAAGATATTTTATTTTCACGGACCCCTTGCAATTACACCACGGACCACTAGGGGTCCGCGGACCCCCGGTTGAGAAACACTGGTTTAGCCCCACATCTTTCGAGTCATTTCTTAAAACGTACCATCATATAATGGCTATCCCTTTTCTCATTTCATACTTTCATTTAGTCATCGTTTTAGCTTTTTTTATGTGATTTGGACCTCTGTTGTTGATTTTATCTTGTTTTGTGGCACATTTTGTGTTGAAAAGGAGTTGTTGTTTAGTTGCTACTGTATGCTTGGCTGTTATTGCTATGAGACAAACTGAAAAAGGAACATCAGATGACTTGACAATCTCGCCAGCTCCTACAAACTGCCACCCATAGTGCCATGGTTAGACTGGCCCTTGTTTCCCCACCACAGTGAGGTTTAGCTTTATACCCCGCACCCGCACCACCCGAACAACAACAACAACAACAACAACAACAACAACAACAGCAGCAGTTGAATTGAACAGAGCAAGAATGTTGACCGAATAAGATAGACACGTGTGAGAGTACTTCAGAACAAAACGACGACGAAGAAGAAAAAAGCTACAGGCTACTGCGCTGCCATTAATCTCAGCGTCTCACCCGGAAGTTAGAGCATAAAAGCTTCCCTTGGAGCAAACCCGCGTGTAAACACGCAGCCTCCGCCAAGGTTCGTCGGCAAATTAACGACGTGGACTACATCGCTTTATGATAAGGCTTTCCCGAGCGCCCATTGTTTACGTGGGCTACCAGCGCTAGCTACACGGCAGCCGGCCTGAGCGTTAGCCCGCTAAGCTAGCAGCCCACCGGGGAGTCAGGCGTACGGCGGAACTGGCTAACGCTAACAAACACGTCACGACTACCGTTAAACTGTGAGCGAAAATCCACTCATGGGATTAGGGTAGGCGTCACAACACTGTAAAGAACATCACAACAATGATGACAACAAAAAACACACAAACAGTTAAATACCGTGCCGCTACCAGCGAGCCCCCGTGATGTTACGGAGCCCGTCGCCGCCCACTGACCCAAGTTTTCTGTCAAAGGGTCGCTCCGCCGCTTTCTGGCTAAAGCGACGTACGACGCACGACGTACGACGTACGACGTAAGACGTAAGACGTGAGACGTGCGACGTAAGACGTGAGACGTGAGACGTGCGACGTGAGACGTGCGACGTGTGCCAAATTTGCGCACCAGCGTCCAAACATTAGTGTATTCAAAGCGCTTCTCTCATCCTATTTAGGATCTTTAAAAGAATGTGTGAATCCTAAAGCCAGCAAAACCGGAAGACTATGTGACGAATATCATTCAACTTAAATCCTGTATCTCGAGCTTTTTTATTTTGTCTTTTCTTTTCTTTTTTTATGGATATGTAAATTTTAATTTTGAGATAATTTACATTTTTGTAACTACTTTTTGTCCTATTGTGATATAATATTTTCTTGTTTATATGTTTTGTTCAATAAAAAAAGAAAAAAGACGTGCGACGTTTTTTTATTGCGGTTTTTTTTTTTCTTACTTTATTGATACTTCAAATACATTCAAACAGAGCAAAATAGACACACGAGACACCACAAAAACAATAGATTGAAGATTAAAAAAAACAATAAAGACACAAAAGAGAAAGTAAATTATAAAAAAATAAATAACAGAAAAAATAAGTAAATAAAGGTGAGCTCATATTTTATGTAAACAGATTCAGAAATTTGCAAATGTTGATAGTTTTTAAAGGCTTTGTGTTTTTTGAAGTAGAGATTGTCCTTATATATTGTTCAACTTCTCTTTTAAGTGGAAAGAGTTGAGGCTTTCTGTTGGAGAATTTACATTTATGTATATGAAACTTGGCTAAAAATAAAAGCATATTTATAAAGAAAGAATGCATCGCCATCTTTGTGATTAAAATTATGAAAACCAAAAATAACATTCTTATAGTAAAGGTGAAAATCAGAAAAGACAAAATCAGCGATAAACTTGTGGAAGTCTCCAGAATTGATAAGTGAACTGACATGAGCAGAATAAGTGGACACATGTTTTCAGGATGCATTTGGCAAAAAGAACATTCAACATCTGTATCATTTTTAAACTTTGATAAATGAGTGAGACGTGCGACGTGAGACGTGCGACGTGCGTCAACTTCCTTACTGGCATGGTGTCTCATTTACAAACACAACTTTTCTCCTCACAGGTTTTTTATTTGGAATAATAGATATTTGCTGTATAGAAACAAATCTATCTTTTTCAAACAGTGGTTTGACAAGAATATTTTGATTAGTCAGCTGTTTAACCAACATGGGCAAATTTACAATTATGTTGAATTCATTCAAGATTATAGATTCCCTGTTACACCTAAAGAGTTTTCTATTGTTTTTGATGCTGTTCCCTCTGGTATTGTTTCAATTTTCAAAGGTGTTAATGTGAATGTTAATCTCCCTATATCAGTAGATGTAACTGAAACAGCTGTTGGGAAAGCATGCTTTTCATGGAACACCAAGAACAAAAACAAGATTATTCGTCAACTGTTTCAACAAGATATTATTAGCTCACCCTCTGCCTTATCTTATTGGTCCGCCTTTGTTGGTGAAGAAATTGTTTGGGAAAAAATTTGGCTTTTACCTCATAAGTTCCTCTTGACTAATAAAGTAAAAGAAATATCTTTCAAAATTACTCATAGATTCTATCCAGCTAATCATTATTTGCAGAGACTTAAGAAGGACACTGATGTGAGTTGTTCTCTCTGTGGTTTGTTTAATGAAACATTGGTTCATTTATTTTGGTCTTGCCCACACACTAAACAACTGTGGAGTAGGTTGTCTCGTTTGATTATGGATCATATTTACCCTCATTTCACCCTGAGTTGGAAAAATGTATTGTTTGGATATACTGAATTTGATAGGAACCTCGATTCTCAGTATTATTTAATCAATTTGCTAATTATCTTAACAACATTTTATATTCACAGATCAAAATTCTCTAGCGAGAAACCTAATTTTCCTGAGCCGTCTGCGTATACCAAACAATATATTTCATCAATATCTGATAGTGACAATAAAAAAAGCTGTAAAAACATATATGATTTACAAAATATTTAGTTAAGTATGTAATTTATTTGTTTTACTTTATACAATCCCCCCTGGCGTATTTATGTTAATGTTTATGATAATATATGTGTTAATGTTGTATACATTTAATAATGTGACTATTGTTGATGGACATTGTTGTATACTATTTTTGTTCACTTTTGTTAATAAAGTTCTTAAAAAAAAACGTGCGTCAACCTCCTCCTCCTCCTCCTCCTCCTCTTCTTCTTCTTCTTCTTCTTCTTCCTCCCGCTGCTTCTTCTTCTTCCTCCCTCAATTTACTGGCGGATCGCAGACGACATTCCGGTGCACACTGCCATCTACTGTACGAGAGTGTGAACGTCACGTCATTTGCGCTATTTCAGTTCTACCCACCGACCTTGTGTTCCTTGAGGAAGTAAGGAGTGCTTTCCTGGTGACTCGTATCCCCTCCCCCCCCTCCTTCTGTTCCCAGTATCCCCGTCGGATTCCATCCCCCTTCCCGCCTCTTGGACTTTATCACGGACCCCCTGCAGTTTGCCTACCGGGCAAACTGGTCAGTGGAGGATGCAGTCAAAATGGGACCGCAGCCCATCCAAGACTCAAGATTATTTATCTGTTACGTCTCGTTATACAAGCACAAGAGAGTAAAAATCTTGTGTTTCGGCTCCTCAACAACAATAAATGTGCATATGTGTGTGTGTAGTTGTTTGCATATTTGTGTGTGTTTGTGTATGCCAAGCTACGTTTGCATGTGTGTATTTGTGTGTATACTGATGATCTGCTGAAGACCATAGGTCAGTACCAGTCAGTCCGGCACCAGGTTTAGTGTCTTTAATGTTCTTTGTTCAAAAGCCTGGTTGCTTGGTGGAAAAAGCTGTTCTGGAGCCTACTGGTCCGGGCTTTGAGGCTGCGGTACCGCTTGCCTGACGGTAGCAGCTGGAACAGTCCATAGTTGGGGTGGCTGGGGTCTTTGATAATCCTAAGGGCTTTGCTGACACAGCATCCGTTGTATATGTTCTGGATGGAAACTCACATCTACTGGTGTCCTGGGCCATGTGCACAACCCTCTGCAGTGTTTTGCAGTTGTGGGCAGTACAGGTCCCATGCCAGGCGGTGGTGCATCCAGTCAGGACGCTCTCGGTTGTGCCTCTGTAGAAGGCCCGTAGAATCTTGAGCCCCATGTCAAACTTCTTCACTCCCCTGAGGTGAAAGAGGCGTTGCTGTGCCCTTTTCACCACATGGCTGGTGTATTCATCCCAGGTGAGGTCCTCGGTATTGTGGACACAGAGGAACTTGAAGCTCTTGACCTTCTCTACAGCAGTCCCATTGAGGGTGATGGGGTCCAGCCTCCCCCCTCTCTTCTTGTAGTCCACAATCAGCTCCTTGGTTTTGTCGACGTTGAGAGAGAGGTTATTCTCCTGGCACCACTTTATTAGACTGTTGAGCTCTCTCCTGTACACCGTCTGGTCATCGTCTGTGATCAGGCCCATCACTGTCGTGTCGTCAGCAAACTTTATCACCAGGTTGGAGCTATGTGTCTCCATTCAGTCATGGGTGTACAGGGAGTAGAAGAGGGGACTCAGGACACAGCCCTGGGGGGCTCCTGTGTTGAGGGGCAGAGGGGCAGAGGCATTGGAGCCCGTCGACACCACCTGGCATCGGCTCGACAGGAAGTTCAGGATCCTGGAACACCTTGACTCCCCGGGGACATATGCAAGGATCCTGTTCGTGGACTTCAGCTCGGCGTTCAACACAATCGTCCCAGAAGTCCTACTCACCAAAATCACCCAGCTCACTGTGCATGGCTCCACCTGTCAGTGGATCAAAAAATTTCCTGACAGACAGGAGGCAGCAGGTGAGACTGGGGAAAATCACACCCAGCACCTGGAAAATCAGCACCGGCGCCCTCCAGAAATGTGTGCTTCCCCCTCTGCTCTTCTCTCGCTACACAAATGACTGCACCTCAGGTGACCTGCCTGTTAAACTCCTGAAGTCTGTAGACGACACAACCATCATTGGCCCTATGGTGACGAGTCTGCACATATAGATGGGAGGTTGATCGGCTGGCCCTCCGGTGCGTTCATAACGACCTGGAGCTGAACACACTCAAAACAGTGGAGATGACGGGGTGTCTGGGTGGCGTGGTGGTCTATTCCGTTGCCTACTAACACGGGGATCGCCGGTTCGAGTCCCCGTGTTACCTCCGGCTTGGTCGGGCGTCCCTACAGACATAATTGGCCGTGTCTGCGGGTGGGAAGCCGGATGTGGGTATGTGTCCTGGTCGTTGCACTAGCGCCTCCTCTGGGGTCGGGCCGCCTGTTCGGGTGGGAGGGGAAACTGCGTGATCTTCCCACGCGCTACGTCCCCCTGGCGAAACTCCTCACTGTCAGGTGAAAAGAAGCGGCTGGTGACCCCACATGTATCGGAGGAGGCACGTGGTAGTCTGGAGCCCTCCCCGGATCGGCAGAGGGGGTGGAGCAGCGACTGGGACAGGGGGGAGAAAAGGGGAGGAGACAGTGGAGATGACAGTGTACTTCAGCAGGAGTCCTCCAACACTCAAGAAATTCAACCTGCCTCAGGAAGTGAGTTTCAAAACCATGAAACTCATCCGTTCTCATGCCAGTTTATCTCTTCCTTGTTTTAGACTAGTCTCACTCCTGTTCTCACTAAATGCCCTCCTTGGTTTTGTGTATGAACTCGTGCGTTGTGCGTCCTGTTCTGGTTGACACGTGTGCTCCATGTCTGTGCACATCCCCCCTGAGCAACTGAGAACTCCTGTGTCAAACCAGCTCACTTAATGAATAGTTCCCTGAACTGTCAGTCAACCCTGTTGCTGTTACTTGTCATCCCAGTTCACATTATTTTACAAACCTAAACCCAGGACCCAGGACATGTCCTGTCTAAGGCCAGGATGTTGTGTTGCTGTAAAGTCCCTCGTGGCAAATTTGTAATTTGTGATATTGGGCTGTACAAAGAAAACTGACTTGACTTGGCCTTTGCCTCGATTCAGTGTTTCTCTATTATGCCAGATTGCGCTTCCTGGAGTTTCTGGGTCTCCTGTCCTCTAGATGGCGCCATGTACCTTCTAAAATCTTTTCTCACAAAACGGCCCCGCTGCTGTTCATGTCCAGCTGAAACACTCAGCGCAAGAGCCGCTGTAACAATTCTGCAGCACACGGGGCGGGAAAACGTGTTGCAAGATTGTGCTCTCCATTTTTACTGGCAAAGTGATGAAGCTTCTGGTTACGATGGGAATCTGTGCTGTTTGGATTCCAGCGCTATTATGTTAGTAAAGACAAACGACGATAAACACCCATCCATCCATTATCTGAACCGCTTATCCTGCTCTCGGGGTCAGGGGGATGCTGGAGCCTATCCCAGCAGTCGGGCCCACACACACACACACACACACACACACACACACACACACACACACACACACACACACACACACACACACACACACACACACACACACACACACACACATACATACACACCTAGGGACAATTCAGTACGGCCGATTCACCTGACCTACAGGTCTTTGGACTGTGGGAGGAAACCGAGGCACCCGGAGCAAACTCACACAGACACGGGAAGAACATGCAAACTCCACACAGAGGACGACCCAGGATGACCCCCCCCCCCCAAGGTTGGACTACCCCGGGGCTCGAACCCAGGACCTTCTTGCTGCGAGGCGACCGCGCTAACCACTGCGCCACCGTGGAGTGCAAACAGTAAATCGGATTTTATTCTTGGCCATGTTCGACATACATACATGTGACATTTCAAACCAACAGAACTTTACTTTTTGTTGGTTTGAAAGGTGAACGTGAGCTCGTTACCATCAGTAGGTCACCATCAGTAGACACGTGGGAGCATGGAGGTCTGCAGCCGAAATGAAGCACCGATGACGTAATAGTTCAGTATTGGTAGCTGCCGAGGTGATCATCTGTAAAGCAAGACATGCACCAATGCTTAGAAGGTGTTAATAGATGTGTTATAAATACTTATTAATACTGCAACTCATGATTAATTCATGCACAAATCTACATCTAAACAGTTTGTTAATCGTGCACTTACACTTTCTGGAGGATCTCCTGGTCCTTTAGACTTTTGTGAGTCTGGAGGTGGTAAAGGCTTTGCAAGGCGTAGATGGTCCTCACTTTAGATGAGCTCATACACAAGACTTACCTAACAGCTAGTAAGTACCCCAATTAATCAAGAACTGCAGTATTAATAAGTATTTATAAACATCTGTTAACAGACTCACTAGCCATTGGTGCACGTCTTGCTTCACAAATACTTTACAGACGACGAACTCAGGAGTTACTAATGCTTAACTAATGCTTCATAGTGTGTAGTTATAGTGTCACCCCCAAACCCTAACTTATTCTTTGCCTTGTTTCTGTTGTCGTCTCTCCATTTGCCATCTGTAATTCACTGTGTGAGACTACTGTGGATTTGTGGTTCTCTGCTGTCACAAGTTATATACGAACTTGTGTTATCGTTGTTTTAAGTGGGGGCAACAAAGAAAAAAAAGAAAAAACAAAGGAAGAAGAAGAAGAAGAAGTCTGCAGCTCAGAGGCAGAAATAGGGAGTGTGTGTGTGTGTCCGTGAGGTGTCGGTGCCTAGATGTATAAATCTGAAGATAACCTCGTCTTCACGCCCAGGGTGCTTCCACGGGATGTTGCAAGTTGAACGGTGCCAAAAAAAAGGGAGAAAGCTGAGCAGCGACGTCTCGAGTCCTGGAGGAAGTTTATTTCCAGTGTCCTTGAGGCAACAAACCGAGGACTTAATTAAGAGCCCCCTCTTTCCAAGCAGTGTTATCTGTGCAAATAGACAAACGTATATGAGGATATTATTTTCTGGCACCCTCGGCTAACCTGTTGGCTGGTCTCGGCGGACGGGAGATGGAGATACAGATCTCCCTGTTTGCTTAGCCAGGAGATGTGGGTCGCCCTGACTGGAACTTCTGCGATAATGAAAAAGAAACAAAAAAAAATTTCTTGTTTAAAAGAAAAGTGGCACAAATAAGAGAAATGAAGTTGGAAAGGAATATAAGGTTACCGCATTTCCCCGCGCAGAAGGCCCGCAGGGAGAACTCCTGCATGGTTTCTCTTTTCTTTCTTTCTTTCTTTCGTTCTGTCTTTCTTTCTTTCTTTGTAATGAACAACATGTGAACGAGGGCAATTTGTGAATATACGAAAACTTCAGTGAAGGTGTGAACAAAGACGATCTGGTACCGTGAGGACAGTTGGAGGAGATATGAGGAAAGACAGGAAACTATCTTGCCCGCTTCCGGTGTGGGAAGATGGCGGCGCGAATTCACGTTTGAAGCGGCCTCACCCAGCACCGTCCATGTAGTGTCTTTGTCCACGTCTGCTTCTAAGTGTGTCTTCGTTTGATGGCTGGGAGAGCTGGGGTGAGGGTCTTGGTCTGCTGCGTCCTGTGGGCCCAGGGACCACGGCCCTGCCTGGAGCTGCGCCCGAAGAGGTAACACCGAGGGCGGTCTGACAGGACGCGGAAGCGGGGCGGGCTAAGCTAACCGCTAGCCCATGCAGACCGGCAGTCATCCTGGGTGGCGTTGGTTCTCCTGGACAGTGCTTTTGTTTAGTTTAGATGTATGTGTTCTTTCGGTTCTTGTAGTTTTGGATATGTGTGTTCTTGTAGTTTTGGATATGTGTTTGTGTCGTTGTGTTGCCCTGTTGTGGGCCTGGGGAAACCACGTGAAATGAGACGACAAGTAAAGTGTTTCTGATTCTGACATTAACAACCCAAACGACGAATGACAAGAAGAAACGGATTAAAAGTCATTATAAACCGGAGCAGCTAAGTGGACCGGCTTGTGTGGTTGTGTTTGCGTTGCTTGTTGTTGGCTGACAGGGTTCATCGTGCCGTTCTTCCGCAGCAGCTGTTGTGTAGGAGCACCGGTGACACTGAAGTGGTTCTTTTATGACATTTGGGTTGCAGATGAATCATCCGGATTGGGGAGCACAAGGAAAGACACATGGCGGATGGGACGCTGAAGATGACCCGGAGAAAGGAATGTAAACCGTCTGTCCATCAGCCTCCTCCTCCTCCTCCTCCTCCTCCTCCGCCTCCTCCGCCTGAGTTATTGAGCTATCGTAAACACAGAGAAGTCATTTATGTACAAGAGGAGGGGAGAGTCAAGTTGAGAGCTACCACAAGTTGATGTTGTTATTGTGTGTGTGTGTGTGGGGGGGGGGGGGGGAGGGGGAGGAGGGAGGGTGCACTGCAGTTAGTGTTTGGCTACTGTGGTGCTTCCATTGTGGTTCAGGGCTGAATTATGAGCTGCGTTCAGACACGTGTTCCACCGTGTCGGACTCGCCAACGTGTCGCACACGCCTCGTGACAGACGCACCCCCCCCTCCCCCCCTAGCGCTAAGTTGTATACCTGTCCTCTCCCTTTCACAGACACACACACCGTGTCTCCCTATACTTGTGGGGACCCCCTCGTTGATTACATTCATTCCCTCACCCTTCTGATGCAAAAAGGTCCATAACGGTGTTTAACGGCGATAGTGACCCCCCACCCCACATTAGAACACATGAAACCTTGTTTTTGATCATATGTCCATGAAAGCTGTGCACCACTAGGGTATTAACAATGTCTTAGGGTCATGTGTGACCCCAAGACATATGTGGTTCACGTGACCCTATAAAAGGAGGGGTGTCCAGTGAGTAAGCGCAGTCTTTCTGCACCGTGGAGAGGCAAAGCCCAGGTAGTCCCACAGTGTGTGATGAGTGACGGGTGGTTTCTTCCTGCAGAATAGATTCGGGGGTTAAAATTGAATTACGTTGCTTTAATTCAGAGGTCCTAATGAAGGCGGGCCAGAAGTGACCCTTAAGACCGGGGCAGCATACACAGTGTGTGTGGGCAACACGAGGGCTAGCCATTAACAGAAACCTTAACCGTCGCAGCTACATGCCTAACCTTAACCCTTACCCTAACCTTAACCCTTACCCTAACCTTAACCCTTACCCTAACCTTAACCCTTACCCTTACCCTAACCTTAACCCTTACCCTAACCTTAACCCTTACCCTAACCTTAACCCTTACCCTAACCTTAACCCTTACCCTAACCTTAACCCTTACCCTAACCTTAACCCTTACCTTAACCTTAACCCTTACCCTTACCCTAACCTTAACCCTTACCCTAACCTTAACCCTTACCCTAACCTTAACCCTTACCCTAACCTTAACCCTTACCCTAACCTTAACCCTTACCCTAACCTTAACCCTTACCCTAACCTTAACCCTTACCCTTACCTTAACCCTTACCCTAACCTTAACCCTTACCCTAACCTTAACCCTTACCCTAACCTTAACCCTTACCCTAACCTTAACCCTTACCCTTACCCTTAACCCTTACCCTAACCTTAACCCTTACCCTAACCTTAACCTAATCCTCATTCTAGCCTTAACCCTTAAAATGGACCCTTTTCCTCATGGGGACCCATAAAATGTCCCACAAGGTAGGTGGTTTCAGGTGTTTCTCTCCTAATGGGGACCAAATGTCCTCATTAGGAGAGGAAAAACCTGGTACACACACACACACATGCACACGCACACATGCACACGCACACAACTCACCCGCTTCGCCGGCTGACCAGAGGTGAGGGACGAGCGGCGGCCTTGACTGTTGTTCCTGCAGAGAGGGGGGGGGGGAAGAAAGGGGTATTTCTGGACAGATGCTAAGATAAAGAAGGCTGAGGGGGTTTTCTCAGGGCGGTCTGTGTAACTGCTGTGCTGTCTGCACATTATCGCCCGAGGAAGGTACAGCTGAAGGACTGGGCCGAGCCACAGGATTTACCGGGCGGCGGCGTTGTCCGTCTTGACTTTACAGTTGTGTACGCGCGTGTGCATGCGTTGACGTGTGAATATACTATGATGAGTCCGGCCTCTTCGCGTATCAGCTGCCTAGCAGGGGGTTTACAGGGTGTAGGAGTACGGGGCTAAAGTGCCGGTACTGCCGGGGCGGGTTTCTCGGCGCCCCGTGCAGCAGGATAGATAGAAGAACTAGGTTTAAGAGGGGGACGGTTGGACGAATAAGTGCACAGACCTCAGGTGCGTCGTCTTTATGGAGGGTTTCCAAGGAGCGTGACAGGGTTTCGTGGGGCTACGAGGCAGGAGCAGTGCGAAAAGACGCCCGGGAGTCGGGACCGGGCCCGCTTTCCCAGCTGAAATATACTCGATCCTCTTCGCGGTGTGTAGGTCGAGCCAGTTTTATTTGTGTAGCCCATTATCACAAATTATATGTGCGTCTCAGGGAGCTTTAGAGCAACGCAAGACCCCTCACCTCAGATAAGGAACAACTCCCTAAAAACAAACCCTTTAAGAGGGAGGAAACATAGGAAGGGACCTCAGGGGGAGCAATGGAAGTGTGACAGGATATTGTGTTTATCGCTCGTTAGTATCTCACACCAGACACACCTCTGCTGCTAAGCCAGACCGCTCGCAGGCCAGCATGGCGGGGCGATGTCTGCAATTGCGTGGCCGTTTGTCAGACAATGGCTCCGGTTTTGGCTCGACTAACGGCCTCGACGGGCTTGTTGATAAATCAATGTAAGCAAAGCCTTAACATGTCTCTTCTGATGTATGTTTAACTTTAATCCGTACATGTGTGCTGATGCTAGTAGCGCTAATGACTCACACATGTTGCCCGGTCCCATTCGGTCCACGTCTGTGTGTGTCTGATAGTGATTACAGGACTGGGCAAGGCTATCATCCGAGTGCATCGGACCACTGCCATACCACATGTACCGTGTGATGAACGAGCTGCAGCCTCAGCCAAGCCTCACCGCCGTGTGCGCATACTCACACGTCTTGGCAGGGCACTTCCAAAGCCCCAATCATATCTCAATAAACTGCACTTTGGAGTGGGGGGAGGGGAGGGGGGAGGGGGGGGATGGACCGCTCCGTTTATCGAGCTAAGTGCCCGGGTATTTTAGCCTTTCGCCTGGCGGGTC
Source organism: Lampris incognitus (assembly GCF_029633865.1). Lineage (NCBI taxonomy): Eukaryota > Metazoa > Chordata > Actinopteri > Lampriformes > Lampridae > Lampris > Lampris incognitus. The sequence continues at coordinate 45,816,023 of NC_079223.1, read as the reverse complement.
TTCGTTCCGATTCCCAGTATAGTAGAGGGAGTCATCGGCGTATAGCTTGGCCCGGCGACGGTCACGTCTCGGCCTCTCTCGCAGCCCAGGTCGCGTCGACGCATCGCAGGCTGCTCACGCAGGCGTGCGGCTAGAGCAGACCTCAAGCCCAGCTGGACCAAACCACACCAGAGAGAATCCAGACTGGGGCCCCGCTCCTAAAGTGACAGGTCAAACGAAACCCGGCAAACCGCAGCGCGGCGCCGTGTACAGTGTATGAATGGTATGTGTGTGTGTGTGTCTGTGTGTGTGTGTGCGTGCCTGCCTCCAGTCCGATAGTCTCGTCTTACTACACATGGCTGGCAGGAGCCCAGGCCGTGATAGTGATAGCGGGAGACACAGCAGCAGGATCGCGGCTATGTCAGTGATGCGCGGTGGCAGCGATGCCCTTTCTTGAGAGCACGGTCTGCAACCCGAGCCAGCACAGCTGTGGCGCACGCCGCGCAGCACATGCAGAGGTCGCTGCATCGGCGCTAGGCCAGCTGAACCCGGGCAGGAATACCTATGTTGTGGGGGGGGGGGGTTTATCGATGTAGCTCAGCCTTGCTCTGCTACTTGTCCAGGGGGGTGACCTTACCCTCGAGGCCAAAGGCTCCAGCTTCGATGACCCTTAAACCGATTGGGCGGGTAAAGAAAATAAATGAGCACCTCGCCGCCGTTAAGCGTCTGACGGATGTGCACCGTAAAATGAACTGTCCCCCCCCCGCGAGGCCTTCGGGGCAGGGAGGAGACAGGGAGCATCCGCAGGGGAGGAGATGAATGAGCCACCGGCAAAAGCAAACTTCCGAGAACAGGGAAACTTTCAGGTCAACACATTTCCCCCCCCCCCCCCGCTAACTTGATAGCACTGATTTATGGAGACCCCCTTTGATCCGAGACCCTGACGAGACGGAGGTGGGGTTCTTCAGCCGTCGTGTTCAGCTTGTATGTGATAACCGATGAGAACACATTTTGCGGGCCAGTAGTCAGACTGGCATCTTGGGTTCATGGTTTCCATGTGTGTAGGCCCGAGTGTGTGTACGAGTCTGCATGGCTGAGCGTGTTTGTACACATGTGTGACCATGTGTAAGCATCATTTGTGTGTTTGTGTGTGTTGTGAGCACTTAAGCATGTCTGTCTGCATATGTGTTATTGTGCACCCATGTGTTGTGCATGCATGTGCGCGTGCTTCCAAAGTGCGTATTTGCCTGTTGTGAGTGCACACGTGTTTTGAATCCCGGTCAAGGTGATGTATGGCTCCCAGCTCGAACCTGTGTGGTAATGTGATTCTCTGTGATGTATGTCTGTGGGCGAAGTAAAGTCAACCTTTACCCCCTTTGTCTTTCCAGATGCCCCCACTGCTTATTCTGCTCTTCCACCCCAGACCTCTCCGAACGTTTTCCCCCCTTTTCTCCCCAGTTGTATCCGGCCGATTACCTCAGTCTTCCCAGCCGTCCCGGTCACTGCTCCACCCCCTCTGCCCATCCGGGGAGGGCTGCAGACTACCACGTGCCCCCTCCCATACATGTGGAGTCGCCAGCCGCTTCTTTTCACCTGACAGTGAGGAGTTTCGCCGGGGGGACGTAGCACGTGGGAGGATCACGCTATTCGCCCCAGTTCCCCCTCCCCCCCGAACAGGCGCCCCCGACCGACCAGAGGAGGTGCAGCGACCAGGACACATACCCACATCCGGCTCCCCACCCGCAGACATGGCCAGTTGTGTCTGTAGGGACCCCCGACCAAGCCGGATGTAACACGGGGATTCGAACCGGCGATCCTCGTGTTGGTAGGCAATGGAGTAGACCGCCACCCGCCACCCGCCACCCCGTGTCCAAACATTTGATGGCTTTAATTTCATGATAAACTGCAACGTTTGCAAAAGAATCTGGCTCAAGCCACATCATGAATGAGATGAATTTAATATTGACAAATACCAACACCCGCATGCATGCTATTTTTGTGTTTTGATCTGCGATACACAACCAATTCACACACACACACACACCATGCACTTACGACATTCCCAAAACGTCAGATACAATTTAGCTCAGATTCTCTGACTCTCATCTGGCTACAAATGGAGGCTTTCCATGGCTTTCCGAATCTCGCTGCTCACATCATTCCTGGGATACTTTCTGTGCCGCTATCCTGTGGTTCTGGAGAGGCTCGTTCTGACCTTTTCCGCACAAAACAATGGAACCGTTCTATTGTTTGTTTTGTTTGTTTCCTCGATCTGTCTTCTCTCTGTCTAATCACAGCCATGTGTCATGTCGAGGAGAATATGTGCTGAACACACACAGCACTGGCTGGGAGACCTGTGCACACCAGAGCATCTCGCCCACGGTGCCATTAGCTTTATGGGCATAATTACATCTTTCCAGTAAACCTAAGTGGTGGAGTGCGACGACAGGACGTGGCGGTCACGATGTGCTGATTCAGGGACCACACTGCTGTACAGGCCACACTACTACCAACCCACATTTCACCACCACCACCACCACCATCATCATCATCATCATCATCATTGTTGGTGTCATGTGCATAGATATGTAGCTAGAGCGGCACGGTGGCCAAGTGGTTAGCACTGTTGTCTCACCGCAAGAAGGTCCTGGGTTCGAACTCCAGGCTGTCCCAGGTCCTTTCTGTGTCGAGTTTGCGTGTTCTCCCCCGTGTCTGCGTGGGTTTCCTCCCACCATCAAAAAGACATGCATGTTAGGGATAATACTCCCGTTTGTGCCCCTGAGCAAGGCAGTGGAAAGAAGAACTGGAGTTGGTCCCTTGGGTGCTGCAGCTGCCCACTGCTCCTACACAATAGGATGGGTTACATGCAGAGAACACATTCGCTGTAAGAATACAATTCGTTGTAAGAATACAATGTCGAATAAAGTGGCTTTCATTTCATTTAGAGTGTGCATCAAGTCTGATGCTAACTGGATCGGTTTTCATTCTGGTCAGTGTGAGGAAAAATGACAGAGCTGGATTGTTTTTACTGGAGGAAATGAGTTTGATTTACTGAGCCAGAATTGGGGTGAGACGGTCGAGATGTTTGGTCAGGGGTTAAGGTCAATTCCAAATGTCCACACTCTAACCTCCTCCCCACGTTGTCGACACATGCTGTAGGTTTCCTGGGGAAGAGGAAGGAACTCATCGTTTTTTGCCCTCAGATACAGGAGGTGGAAACCCTGGAGTTTTAACTGACATTATAAAGAGGGTTCGGTTAAAAAAAGAGAGGATCTTTCTGAGGACATAAATAAGAATTGTGGCTTGGAGCCAGAAAGAGCTTCCCTGGGTCTAGACTCCACCGAGCTGACTGGCATCATGACTTGAAATGGCGGTTTCTCAGTTGAAATAACGATTGACATTAGAATTGGGGCTTGGAGCCAGAAAGAGCTTGCCTGGGTCCAGACTCCACCGAGCTGACTGGCATCATGACTTGAAATGGCAGTTTCTCGGTTGAAATAACGATTGACATTAGAATTGTGGCTTGGAGCCAGAAAGAGCTTGCCTGGGTCCAGACTCCACCGAGCTGACTGGCATCATGGCTTGAAATGGCGGTTTCTCGGTTGAAATAACGATTGACATTAGAATTGTGGCTTGGAGACAGAAAGAGCTTGCCTGGGTCCAGACTCCACCGAGCTGACTGGCATCATGACTTGAAATGGCAGTTTCTCGGTTGAAAAAGCGATTGACATTGGAATTGTGGCTTGGAGCCAGAAAGAGCTTGCCTGGGTCCAGACTCCACCGAGCTGACTGGCATCATGACTTGAAACGGCGGTTTCTCGGTTGAAAAAGCGATTATCCAGTGAGAACATGGGGGGGGGGGGCGACTAACGATTAGCCAATCAGCACCACGGGCGGGACTAATGCCGTTGCCAAACTGTTGTCTGTGCGCCGGAACCGAGGAGATGGTAACCCTAGATTTGTGAAACTCTCGAGCTAACTTAAGGTTGTGGCTAGATAGGATACAGCTACCAACGGAAGTGACGCAAATTCTCGCCGGCTGGACGTCAACAAAAGATGGTGGAGCGGAGCGGCGCGAAGAATTCGTTTCGGGGCTTGACATTATGCGTCAACCCTAACGACAAATTTCGTAAGTGTTTGCTCCTCCATTTTGTTTTTAAAAAATTTCCCTCAAACGATCGATATGAAGGGAAACTTTGAAAGTAGCCGGTGTCTTCTTCTGCCGCCACGTCTACTACCACAGACGCCTTCACCTATCGCCGTAGCAACGAAATCCACCCGGCGAGAGTTTGGGAATTTGCGTCACTTCCGTTGGTAGCCGTATCCTATCTAGCCACAACCCTAACTTAACCTCAACCCTAACCCCTAACCCCTAACTCCGAACCTTAACCAGACGCTTACCTTAACCTAACCTTAATCGACTACTAATCTTAACCCTAACCCACAACCTAATCTCGACCTTAACCTCACGCTTATCTTATTATAACCCTTCATTATTTGCATTTGACAAGTCAAGTGCACATTATATTATGATATTGTAAACTACTAATAAGACACGTTAGCCCCTAGCTAACGGGTCTGACCCTTTAGTCGAGCGGTTAGTGATGTCGCCTTGTGGTGTAGTACACCCCGTATCGAATCCCGCACGGGGCAAGAAAATAACCGGTTACATTGGTGGGATCCGGAAGTGTGCAGATCCTCAGAAGTCTCTTCGGACGGCGGGAAGAACAAAGCGCGAGGGCGCGCTTCCGGAGAGGGTGACGACTGTAAACTACTAATACGACACATTAGCCCCTAGCTAACGGGTCTGACCCTTTAGTCGAGCGGTTAGTGATGTCGCCTTGTGGTGCAGTACACCCCGTATCGAATCCCGCACCGGGCAAGAAAATAACCGGTTACATTGGTGGGATCCGGAAGTGTGCAGATCCTCAGAAGTCTCTTCGGAGGGCGGGAAGAACAAAGCGCGAGGGCGCGCTTCCGGGGAGGGGGACGACTGTAAACTACTAATACGACACATTAGTCCCTAGCTAACGGGTCTGACCCTTTAGTCGAGCGGTTAGTGATGTCGCCTTGTGGTGCAGTACACCCCGTATCGAATCCCGCACCGGGCAAGAAAATAACCGGTTACATTGGTGGCAGCGGTGGGTTCCGGAAGTGTGCAGATCCCCAGAAGTCTCTTCGGAGCGCGGGAATCACAAAGCGCGAAGGCGCTTCCGGGGAGGGTGACGACTGTAAACTACTAATAAGACACGTTAGCCCCTAGCTAACGGATCTGACCCTTTAGTCGAGCGGTTAGTGATGTCGCCTTGTGGTGCAGTACACCTCGTATCGAATCCCGCACCGGGCAAGAAAATAACCGGTTACAGTAGTTTAAACTTGCCGATGCCTGCTTGTGTCGAGTTAGAACAACGGCAGATTCAGGTGGATATGGTGGTCTCCAGTGATTGGTTAGGGGAAATCCAGAGTGGAGGCAAAGTCAGGCTGACGATGGAAGTGGGGTTGACGATTCTGTCTGGTATCAGGCAAAGAAAGAGCTGTTTAGAGCAACATTTCGCAACTGCTATGGCCTCTTTTAGGGAGCACCCCAACTCTCTCTCTCTCTCACGCACACGCACACACACACACACACACACACACACACACACACACACACTATGAGCAATGGTTAAAAGGAAACGTGACACAGTCAGACAAATTGACTGACTCATTGCCATCAGCTCCATCAGCTCCAGAGAATGTTTCATGTCACGAGTCTAAATCGCTCGTTTGTGCTAATGGTGACCCGGTGTTGTCATAGCACAGTGTCGGTGCCTGTGATGCTTTGTGCGTCTGCGGTACGGCTCTGTGTCTGCTAGCGTGTCTGCCCGAGGGGGCCCAGTAATGATGGTCGCCATGATAAGAGGCGGCGAGCTCCTCTTGTCTCCTAGGGGCCCGGGCTCAAGGGGGCCCTTTGTCCACCCTTTGCCTCCTTCTGCGTCTCCTCTTTGTGCGCCCGGGATGACAACCAAGCTGATTTACACCAGACGCCAGGAGTTAGCATGGGGATCGCGGGGCGGCTTGGCAGCTCTCGCCCCGTCATAGCTTTTTGAGTGGTTGATTTACTCCAGGACGGGATCAGAGGGTGTTGATTCCGAGCGGGGCAAACCCTCGTGGCGTAGCAGGCAGCCCCCCTGCCCCACCCCCAGGAGTTGTAAATTAGCCTCAGCGTTGTTAGCCGCGCTCTCCGCTCCTCCTGACCTTCTGCTGCGATTGCCTGATTTATCCCCGCAGCCTTGGCCTCTGTCTCCGCTTGGTGCGATCAGGGTCGTTGGCCGAGAAGGCGGAGGTGAACGGAGCCACGGGGGTACGTGGTGGTGTGCAGCACGATGACTCAGAACTGCACCACCTATAGTGTAGGGGAAGGACTCCCTTCCAAATAATGATTTCAATTTCACCGTTAGCATCAACGTCAATGTTTGGTCTAGCTTGTGTGTGTGTGTGTGTGTGTGAGGCAGGTAGAAGAAACCCCGGATAGTTTCTTAGCCCATCACAGAGCCCCCCCCCACCCCACCCCCCCCCCACCCCACCCCCCCCACACCCCCACCCCCTCACACACACACATAATCGCTCACACACGGTTGACACCTACACAGGCAATTTGGAGTCTCCAGTGAAGCCAGCAAGAAAGTGGTTGGACTGTGGGAGGAAACAGGAGTACTTGGAAGAAACCCACAGGAAGGTGGGAGAGCAGTACCCCCCCTCCCTCCCCACCTCCCTCCCTCCCTCCCCACCTCCGAAAAACTGCAAACGGAAGGGTTAGCATCAATTCTTTGGTCCAGCCTGCTTTCAGGGCAACATTACCAACCCCCTTATGCCAAATGATCTTGAGCGGCTCATCCACTCACACACACACACACACACACACACACACACACACACACACACACACACACACACACACACACACACACACACACACACACACACACACACACACACACACACACAAACAGAAGTAGCACACAGACACACACAGAAGTAGCTTGGCATACACAAACACACACAAATATGCAAACAACTGCACACACATATTTACATTTTCTAAGGCTGGGCCAACACACACACACACACACACACACACACACACACACACACACACACACACACACACACACACACACACACACACACAGAAGTAGCTTGGCATACACAAACACACAAAAATATGCAAACAACTGCACACACATATGCACATTTTCTAAGGCTGGGCCAACACACACACACACACACACACATACACACACACACACACACACACACACACACACACACACACACACACACACACACACACACACACACACACACACACACACAGAAGTAGCTTGGCATACACGAACACACACAAATATGCAAACAACTGCACACACATATGCACATTTTCTAAGGCTGGGCCTACACACACACACACACACACACACACACACACACACACACACACACAGAGACACACACAAACACACACACACACACAGAAGTAGCTTGGCATACACAAACACACAAAAATATGCAAACAACTGCACACACATATGCACATTTTCTAAGGCTGGGCCAACACACACACACACACACACACACACACCACCTCACATCACACACTATTTTTCATCATTACTGCTTTGTTGTTGTTACTTTGTTGCCCTTGTTGCAGCAGCGTTGAGGAGCCGAAACTCGAAGGAGTTTTACTCTCCTGTACGTTTATAATGGGACGTAGCAAACGGATGATTTCGAATCGTGAAATGAGATTCTATTCGTAGCGGGGGACTCTATTCTATCTGTGTTGGTTCTGTATATAGGGGTTAGTAATGGGCTGTCGGCCACTTTGTGAACCCAGTTCCTGAAGATATGAATAGGGAGGGCCCGGAGTAAACAGACGCTCGCATGTGCTAAACGGGCCTTGCAGAAGAATCAGCATCGTTTCTCACACTCGGGGCTCATAGCCGGGTTTTGTTTGGCAGTTTTAAAACGAGTTAATTCAGAGCTTTAAAATACCCCCAGCCCCTCTGCCCATCCGGGGAGGGCTGCAGACTACCACGTGCCTCCTCCCATACATGTGGAGTCGCCAGCCGCTTCTTTTCACCTGACAGTGAGGAGTTTCACCAGGGGGACGTAGCGCGTGGGAGGATCACGCCACCCCCCCCCGAACAGGTGCCCTGACCGACCAGAGGAGGCGCTAGTGCAGCAACCAGGACACACACCCACATCCGGCTTCCCACCCACAGACACACCCGACAGTTAGGATTGCCCAACCAAGCCGGAGGTCGTGCAGGGATTCGAACCGGCGATCCCCGCGTCGGTAGGCAACGGAATAGACCGCTGCCCTACCTGGGCGCCCGATTAACGTCTTCCTATGACAAAGTCAAAATCACCGGTGTCTCCTGAGACACTATTTGTAGTCCGCGGCCTCCGAAGTATTTCCAGATGTGTGAAACGTCACTCGCTGGGTGGATGCCGCGCCGCGGACTGCTGTGAAACCGTCCAGAGGAGACGAAAACAAATGTGTGAAGCGCTGCAGCCGGACCAAAGGAGTTCTGCAGAGCATCGGGCCTCGTTCCCCCCGTTCAGTGACGGCTGGCCCGCTCTCATGATGGGAGTTCTCTCCGTCTCAGAGACCGCTCTCACCCTCTGCCTCCGCCCTGGTTTCTAGATGTACCACCGTGGCCAGATATACCGCACAACAGAGCCCCGTTGCAGCTGGTTCATGTGTCCCTTTCATAGAAGCGTGTCGAACTTGCTGTGTAAGCGCAAACACAGCACGCGTCCCCGCCGGGCTTGCCAAGTCCGAGTGGGACTGGATATCTTCTGGCCTTTTTATTGCACTACTTGAAGGAACTAAACACCTCTTGTTGGAAGTTACCTAACCATAACCTACGCACACACATCCAGATAAATGGGGAGTTTCGCTGGGAAAGTCACAGGCTGAGTCAGGAATGGGGAGAGATTCACGTCTGTGAGCCAAGAGCCCATCGGCCTTCTTCTAACCTGATCTGATATCCGTTTAGGTCAGGCAACTGGGAAAGGAGTGAATCAGTGAGATAGAGGATGCTTTCTGAATACTGAAGGCCAGCAGGGAATACTCGTGCAAGGAAAGGGGGGGGGCTTGAATGGCACTGGAAAACAGGATTTTCCAATCCGGCCCTCAAGTACCTTCTGCCATGCGGATTTTCTCTGTACTCCTGCCTAGCAGTAGAGTAAAAAAATGATTATTTGCCATTTCATCTGCTTCTTGATGGAGTTCTTGGTTATGCCAGGTGTGCCGAATCTGACGTAATGAAGTGCTGATTGGTTGAGTGACTCTAAGCAGGCACACCTCTCCAGGGTTACATTCAGAGTTACCTTTTTGCTATTATTGTGCTTAGGCCACAATGAGGCCACGGCACGCCATGCCGTGCCGTGCCGTGCCAGCGAGGAGTCATGTGCCCGGTTATCATTTGTGTTTCCATTTGTGTTGGATCGGAAATTGCGACTAGGAAGTTCCACATAAAACTGAAATGATTACAACAAACGACGCCGTGTAACGGCCTCTGTCTGTGTAATGCACATACGATACAGCCACCGGCGTATCACCGGCAGCACGGTGGCCCAGTGGTTAGTGCTGTCGCCTCACAGCAAGAAGGTCCTGGGTTCGAACCTCGGGGTTGGCCAACCTTGGGGGTGGGGGGGGGTGTCCTCCCAGGTTGTAATCTGTGTGGAGTTTGCATGTTCTCCGGTTTCCCCCGCCATCAAAAAGACATGCGTGTTAGGGTTAATACTCCTGCCTGTGCCCCTGACTGAGGCGATGGGAAAAGAGCTGGAGCTGGTCCCCGGGCACCGCATGGCGGCTTCCCACTGCTCCTAGCTACACAGCTAGGATGGGTTAGATGCAGAGCATGCATTTCCCTGCAGGGATTAATAAAGTACATCATCCATCCATCCATTATCCAAACCGCTTATCCTGCTCTCAGGGTCACGAGGATGCTGGAGCCTATCCCAGTGGTCATTGGGTGGGAAAAAAACCCCTCTGACCATGACATGGATTCAGACATTTGTTGTTGTTGTTGTGTCTGTTTGAAAAAGAGAGTGCCTGCTGGCTGCGATCTCAGTTCAGTAAGCCCGGTGCAGGATGTAATCATGGCACCGCGGGGCATCAACGCTATCAGATGTGGTGTCACCGGGTGTGACATGAATGTAAAACCAGTCCTTGAATACTGATGTCACTGAGCCCTCCCACCACCACGATCCGGCCACATTGACCGTGGTTAGCAAACGGTGGCGAAGATCCACGAATCAGCAGGGTTGCGAACCCCCTCCGTGCCAAACTGTCCATTAATGAAAACGCCATGTTTTTTATTTTTTCTGCGTTCATAACTGCACCACCATGCCGTGGAAAAGCACCACAAGAAAAGTCTGCAAGACAAGCGGGGGGTATTTGAGAAGTGGACTGGGAAACACCGATATCAAACACCTACTTGTCTCCGTTTGTCTTGTTGTGTCTCTCTGCTGCACTTTACCCTCAGCGATATCCTCAATGTTGTCAGGTCAATAGAAGTGTGACGCGAAACCATGGAAAACCCTGTCCCATGCCCCTGCCAACCCTGTCCCATACCTCTTGCACCTTCAGCGGCCCTTCCTTCCTGGCCCTCTGCACACAGGCTTTATGACTTCCTCTATCAGCGCCTGTCGACTTGCACTAAAAGCGGGAGGGTGAGCCGCCTCAGCATAAACATGAACGGGTCAGGTGTCGACGGACAGACGGTCTGTTTGAGGGGCGGACAACAGCGTCCACCGTGCCGGCACATTCAGAGCGGAGCGCTTCGTATTCGTCTTCTGGTGCTATCCGGTGAGTGTGCTGTATAATGACCCTCCCATACAGAGGAAGTCAAAACACAAAAGCTGTTTCCTTGTTAACTGGGAGAATCACCGCCACTCGTCTCGCGGTGCTATTGGGTCGTCCAGTTATAACTCTCATGGTTTGTCGACAAACATCGACCGTTGGACACTGTCTCTACTGATGTCGTTTACATTTCTTTGCATGTTTTCTTACGGTCTCTGCAGCATCTTTAATTATGGATCTGGCGAGTGATGAATTTCCCCGAGGCCAACCCCTGTGACTCTATTACCCATGAGCCAGCTGCCCCGCAGTCTATGTTTAGCAGCGAGTACATAAGGTCGTACAGTATTAATCGCCACATGGTCAACACTGGGTATTGTGTTTCCTGTGACAGGGCATACTCCCATTGTCCAGAATGAATTACTTGATATTGCCCTAACGGGAGCTGTGACCCTGGTTGGGGCAGGTCTTGTTATCTCGCCACATGCCGTGATAAGCCGGGGTGCGTTGGGAGAAAGGGTGCAGCGAAATGAACGGCTGGGTCAGAAATGCAAAGGAGAAAACAGGAAACGTGGGACAAACAGCAGAGGGCTGCACTTTTACAACTCGAGATATCCATGTCGTTTTGCTTGGTCAGTTTCCTCACCCTGACTGGACTTGAACATCCCAGGTGTGCCCGGGCAGCTATGCAGGCGTTTGCTGACGTAGGTCGGCGAGGACTCAAGAAACGCGACGGCGAGAAGCGGCATTGAGAGCAGGAAATGTTTGGGGTTGCTCACATACAGCACAGCACAGCGCGGTCAGCATAACTTGAATCCAAGAAGCGGTTTAACGTCATCCATACGCCCCCCTTGGCAGTGTGGGGTGTTGTCAGGTGGCCCAGAAACGAGAGGACGGAGGCCCTGCGGCTCCACCAGAGGAAACACAGAGGAAGACACTCACTAAGTTAACATTAATACCCTACACAGGCTGAGCTCCGAACCGATGAACAAAACATTAGCTGATCATGAAATGCAGATTTTTTGCTATTTTTGCTGGTTTAAAGCGGCACTAGGCAAATTTTTCTCTCAAACGCATCATTAAATACATGTTGGTCACAGTGTGATGGCTATGGGGGATCAGGTTCACATCAGTTCCCTCAGTTCCCCAGAAGCCTTTCTGTTGGGGGTGGGGGTGGGGGATGCACTTTGTCCACAACCTCGCCTGTGAACATCATTTACGTTAGCCGTTTGAGCTAGGCTGAAACCCCCCTCGGTCGTCTTCACGACAGTTGGCGTAAGAGATGTTGCGCAAATGCACAAAGTGAGCTGGCCCAGCGGTAAGCTTCACGGATCTGTGGTTGTGGCCGTCATCGGGGGACTGGTTTGATGCTGGTGGTTCTCCGTCTCGCGGCAGATCCGGAGACAGAGGGAGCAGTGTGGGGTCGGCTCCAGCGCTCCGGTTCACGCTGAAATGGGCCTGGCAGGCAGTCACCAGCGAAGAGCAGCTGACGGAACAGGGATGGACTATTGATGTTTGGTTGTTAAATATTTTCTCTGTTCAACCAAAAACTATTTGCCATTTATAGAGATGAAACACAGATGGATCGTTCAACATTCGCCGGAGTGTTCTGGGATATCCCACTCGTTCTGTTAGTCAGACCGTGACAAAAACAAAGTACCCATGTTCAATTCAGTTCCCTTTATTGCACCACCCGTCCATCGAAAAGTGGATTTAACAGCAGAGAAGAAGGCACGAGATGTTATAAAAACAGACTAAAAATAAATGTAAAAGAATAATGAAAAGCACTGAATGCAGTAATTAAATATACATGGTAGGGTACTGTTCCTCGGTGTAGCCGGGTGGCTGCAGTTGGAGGTTGCGAATAGGCCGAAAGCTGTGGTGCAATTCCTTTTCTCTTGTGGTGGGGGCAACCACAATAACAGTCCATTTACAAGTAGGTGTGTGCATGTGTGAACGTGTGAATGCTATGTCCTTACATATACCACGAAGGAGAACGGGACAGGCGGGGTGGGGGACCCAAATGTGGACTCAGCAGATGAACAGATTGAATGGGGGGTGGGGGGTGGGGGTGGGGGTTTCATGCTCAAAACCCAAATGACAGTCTTACAGTCAGTTAGTGGGGAATGAGTCCGGAACAGGTGGTCCAAAAGAGGACAAGGCAGGCAGGCAGGTCAAAGACAGGCTGAAGGTCAAAACCACGGGATCAGGCAGGAACAGGTGCAGGGACAGAAACACAGAGGTGGCCCTCGGCCATCCAAATGGCAACTTCACTGCGAAGGGGGCCAGAACGGGAACAGCCAGAATCAGGATCACGGTGAGGTTGGCGAGAGCGAAAGAGTCCATGGAAGTAACTATCAATGCCAGCTCTCCCAGCCAGACACCTTCGACACACCTCCACACGACGACACTAAAAACACAGTCAAGGCCAGGCGAGGCCACCGCCAGACCGTCCTCGGTGCCGGTCTGCATGGGCTAGCAGTTAGCTTAGTCTGTCCCGCTTCCGCGTCCTGTCAGACCGCCCTCGCCCTCGGTGTTTCCTCTTTGGGCACAGCTCCAGGCAGGGCCGTCGTCCCTGCCCACAGGATGCAGCAGACAAGCTCTCCCGGCCGATCCAGCGCCAGCTCGCCCAGCCATCAAACGAAGACAAACTTAGACGCAGACGGTGGGCAAAGACACTGCATGGACGGTGCTGGGTGAGGCCGCCGCAAACGTGAAGCGAACTATGACTAACTGGCAGGAAATTGATGATTGAGACCGGTGTCAGTAGGTATCAGTAAGTGCGGCATGACTCAGGAGGTAGAGCAGGTCATCAAGTAATCGGGAGGTCGCTGGTTCGATCCCCGGCTTCTCCAGAGAGCGTGTGGAAATGTCCTTGAGCAAGGCACCGAACCCCTAACTGCTCCTGATGAGCAGGTTGGCACCTTGCATGGGATACTCTGTAAAACACTCTGTGTGGTCGGAGGACTAGAAAAGCCCTGTAGAAATGCAGTCCATCTACCATATTTACCAAGTACTGAGGGAGTGAAGTACAGGGGCATCTGGTGGGTGGACAGGTGGAGAAACGGCAGAGACTAGAGTGGAAAATGATGAAGGGCTGGAGGCAGGGACGGAGACGGAATGGACAAGGTGAAGGCAAACAGGGGCGAAACAGGGAAGAGCTCTGCCTCCGTTAACACGGGTCTTCTGCGGAGCTGCCTCGCACTGCCGAAAACCGAACGAAAAGACCCAATAGAGATATCTCTTATCAGAAAAAGAAAACAATGATGCAAGTTGCCAAACATGTTGGAATTTCCCGCCATATGCGATAAATGATGTCATGCCCTGTTACGTGAATCAAGTGGTAAGTTTTGCAAGACAACTGTGTAAAAGCTCCCACATGGAATGCGTCAAACACCGGTGCCACCTGGTAAACTCGAGAATTACTGCCCAATCTGGACTGCATAAGAGGACGGCACCATTTGTCACAGAAAGATATCGAGATATATCTTCTCACTTGGTGAGATTTATGCACACCGACTACAGATCAGTGTTTGAAACATGTGAAAATGTTGGCAAACATCTCCTCCCATTAAGGCCTCTCACTGTCTCCCGTGGTAATCCACTGCACACAGGGATTTGACGTTCCACAAGGGGGGATTTTCATGTTCCCTTCATATAAAGACATGAATCTCCTCCCCTTCCTCCTGCTCCTCCTCCTCCGCCTCCTCTCAGATATGTAGCATTCCCGTGGCGATGTTGTTGACTCAGCTGAGGTCAGTCAGGAGCTGCCGCTTGAGGGAACCTCTCATTTGTCCTGCTGTTAACCAGCAACAGCCCCTAAACCTTCTTAAGCCCTGCTTTATTGTCCTTAACACTTACCCGAGACCACTCCCTGCCCCCCTGTTCTGCCCCCCTCTCAGGCCGCCTCTGCTTCTCCCTCTGTTTCTCCCCAGTTCTCTCTCCCTCTCTCTCTCTCTCGCTCTCGCTCTCCCCTCTAACTCCCCTTCCCTCTAACTCCCTGTCCCTCTAACTCTCATTCTCTTTCCCGCTAACCCTCATTCTCTCTCTCTCTCTCTCGTTCAGTCGTTTTGCCCTCCGTCTCATTCGAATGCACAAAATCCCTGAGCATTCATGTTTTAGAGCCCCTCTATTCAGGGTGAAAGGTCAGTGGGGCTCAGGGGTCCCATAAGGCAAATCCACTCTGAAGACGTCGGGGTCCCGGGATGGCGTCTAAACATCCTCTCTGCTCCCAGGCACTAAATATCATACGAAGTGATCTTTCACGTGCGCGCGCGTGCGCGTGTATCGTACCACTATAAAAGCGAGTTGGTATGAGTATGCAATATAGTCGTCAGTAACACGATACGACACTTCCCTTGAAATACTCTTTCAGCAGCCAAAGCCTCACCCTCACATGTTGCCGCGCTCTGAAAAACACCACATGGCCACCAGTGTCTGCTCCTTTTCTCCACAGGCTGTTCTGCCTGGATGTCCAAATATGATTTATGTTCACATTGTGTTTTTTTCCTGAGCTGGCTATTGTGGCGCCATCCGCAGGTGATATTTCGGGTGGATGAATTTGACGGATCACGACTCATTGGTGGGTATCAGTCAGTCATTGATTGGGTGGGAAGATGGCGCCGCGAACTCACGTTTGCAGCGGCCTCGCCCGGTACCGCCTATGCAGCGTCTTTGTCCGTGTCTGCGTCTGCGTCTGCGTCTAACTTTGTGTCATCGTGTGAAGTTTTTATTTTGATCTTCGATTTTTTTCCTCTAATGGCTGGGAGAGCTGGCGTTGGATCGGCTGAGAGAGCTTGGTCTGCTGCATCCGGTGGGCCCAAGGACCACGGCCTTGCCTGGAGCTGCGCCCGAAGAGGAAGCGCCGAGGCGGTCTGGCGGCGGCCTCACCTAGCGTCGACTGTGCGGGGAGGTGTGTCGAAGGTGTCTGGCTCGGAGAGCTGGCGTTGGATCGGCTGGGGGAGCTTGGTCTACTGCGTCCTGTTGGCCCAAGGACCACGGCCTTGCCTGGAGCTGCGCCAGAAGAGGAAGCGCCGAGGCGGTCTGGCGGCGGCCTCACCTAGCGTCGACTGTGCGGGGAGGTGTGTCGAAGGTGTCTGGCTGGGAGAGCTGGCGTTGGATCGGCTGGGGGAGCTTGGTCTACTGCGTCCTGTTGGCCCAAGGACCACGGCCTTGCCTGGAGCTGCGCCCGAAGAGGAAGCGCCGAGGGCGGTCTG
>NC_079223.1:45760373-45799779 GCF_029633865.1 Lampris incognitus | reverse complement strand
CTTCAATGCACATGTGCATGTCTGCAGTATATGTGTATATACAATCCAGTGTGTGTGTGTGTGTGTGTGTGTGTGTGTGTGTGTGTGTGTGTGTGCATTCTTCAATGCACATGTGCATGTCTGCAATATATGTGTATATAAAATCCATTGTGTGTGTGTGTGTGTGTGTGTGTGTGTGTGTGTGTTTGTGTATTCTTCAATGCACATGTGCATGTCTGCAGTATGTGTATATAAAATCCATTGTGTGTGTGTGTGTGTGTGTGTGTGTGTGTGTGTGTGTGTGTTGCATTCTTCAATGCACATGTGCATGTCTGCAGTATATCTGTACATACAGCCCATTAAGTTCCCCCGTTCACTTTAAACGCTGTCTGGCAGGAACACATATGAACATTAATGACAGAAGAAGAAAAAAATTCCCGTGAACGGAAACCCAAACAGGTTTTGACCTTCTTGTTTTTTCTTCTTCTTCGGGTTTTGAACTGTGGCGTTCAGTTCCTATTATGCAATTTTTCATCTGGACTTCTTCTTGATTTCAAATTGAGGGTTAGCTCCATCTTTTTCGTATAAATCACAATCCCCGCCCTGTACGCCTGGAGGGGAGTGTGCGTCTGTTCGCGCGCGTGTGCGTGCGTGCGCGCGCGTGTCCGCAGTTAATCTCGTAAACTAGCGGACCTATCAGCCTCACATTTTCTTGCGCGCTGTTGTGTCTGTATGATGAAGAGTCTCTTGTAGTTGGGGTGATTAAAACCCTCTGAGAGTCATCTGTCTTTACTATCGCTGCTCCCTCTCCTCGTTCACTCTCGAGCCCAGTGGTTCTCAACCTTTTTGGGGGTCCTGGACCCCCTGCGTGTTTTTGATCTACCCTGAGGACCCCTCCACCTGATCTTGGGGGAGGGGGTTGCAATTTGTAGGAACAGTAGAAACTGCATTTTAAATTGCATTAGAGCATTTATTCACTCTTTGGGGCAAAAATAAGAGCTTTCAGTTGTAACTTAGATATAGTTAACAAAACAGAATTCTTATGCAGTAACTTTCAGATATATGTAACAAAACAGAATATGTATTCAGTAACTTTCAGATATATGTAACAAAACAGAATATGTATTCAGTAACTTTCAGATATATGTAACAACACAGAATATGTATTCAGTAACTTTCAGATATATGTAACAAAACAGAATATGTATTCAGTAACTTTCAGATATATGTAACAAAACACAATATGTATTCAGTAACTTTCAGATATATGTAACAAAACAGAATATGTATTCAGTAACTTTCAGATATATGTAACAACACAGAATATGTATTCAGTAACTTTCAGATATATGTAACAAAACAGAATATGTATTCAGTAACTTTCAGATCTATGTAACAAAACAGAATATGTATTCAGTAACTTTCAGATCTATATAACAACACAGAATATGTATTCAGTAACTTCCAGATATATGTAACAACACAGAATATGTATTCAGTAACTTTCAGATATATGTAACAAAACAGAATATTTATTCAGTAACTTTCAGATCTATGTAACAAAACAGAATATGTATTCAGTAACTTTCAGATCTATATAACAACACAGAATATGTATTCAGTAACTTTCAGATATATGTAACAAAACAGAATATGTATTCAGTAACTTTCAGATATATGTAACAAAACAGAATATGTATTCAGTAACTTTCAGATATATGTAACAAAACAGAATATGTATTCAGTAACTTTCAGATATATGTAACAACACAGAATATGTATTCAGTAACTTTCAGATATATGTAACAAAACAGAATATGTATTCAGTAACTTTCAGATAGATGTAACAACAGAATTTTTATGCAGTAACTTTTAACAATGCAAACGGGAGCGAGATCTCTTATTAAAATACAATAAATTACACTTGTGAAACAGATGTAATTAGAGAAAAAAGTCCTGTTACCCTTTATAGTTTAGGTAGATAAAGGTCTCAGTCACATTTGAGTAAAATAATCCTATTTCTATAAATGTCATAGGATCTTTTTTTTAAAGATATTTTATTTTCACGGACCCCTTGCAATTACACCACGAACCGCTAGGGGTCCGCGGACCCCCGGTTGAGAAACACTGCGTCTAGCTCACTCGGCCAACGCTGCGCTCTGTCGCTGCCCGGTCTGAGTCAACGGTGTGGATTCGGATATGGCAACAACATGGTCAAAAGCCATTAAACCTGAAATGAATTAAATTAGATTAATTAAGATCAACTTGAACCCCCCCCAAAAAATGCATGAAAGTTATAAAGGAACAACTTCCTCTAGGCTGCGGTCAAAACCGGAAGCGCGGCACGTTTTTGTTGCCGCCTGATCTGAGTCAACCGCAAATGTGAGTCGCGCATGCGTGATCTGTTAACCCAGCTTTATGATATTGTGAAAATGAAGGCGGGGGTTAGGGTCAGACCAAAATGGTCCCATAGCAAAAGCCTTTGCTTTGTGGAAAGTGCCAGTTCATATTAGACTCGCTCACTTTTGTGCGAGGGTCTGCCTGAGAGGCTGCACATCCACAGGGCAAAATGTTTTTTGTTGCCATATTTCAGTCGCAAAAATCTTATAATGGCAGGAGAAACATGGTTTTTCTGTCCATGTGTGTGGATCTGTCCACTGCCAAGCTCACAGGGCCTGTCAGCCTGATCATGTTTGTGCACAGTTATGACTGTATGATCAGGACCGCTCATGGTTATGGTGATTCAAAACCTTTGAAATGCCTGCTATAAACCACCACTGAGTAACTCCTCAGCTGTTTCCGCCCCCTCTGTCCGAGAGCCTGAGAAGAGGAGATACCGAGTCCACCGAGTCCGCTCTTCTAGTCCTTTCTGTTCCTTAGGTGGGATTTAAGCCTTTCGTGTCAGCCATAACGGGGTTCAACAGGTGTAAAGTTGCCAGTAAATCACTGGTAATCACTAAAACACTTCCAGATCCCAGGACCCGCGGTCGTCTGCAGCGAGACAAACCTGCTGGGCCTTCCTCTGACGTCTGCACGGGTTCTAAAGGTTTTAAGAAGCCAGCTCAAGGCAGAGTAAGCCGCGGCTCTCTCCCCTCTTTACCAAACCCCTGTATTATATTGTATATTGCATTGCGATTCTGCAGTATGGCCTCCTGCTGGAGATAAAGGTCAGTGCAAAAATAATTGTGCAGTCTAATCTGTATGACCACAAGGTCAAACGGGAAGGGCGTCCGGGTGGCGTAGCGGTCTATTCCGTTGCCTACCAACACTTGGATCCTGGTTCGAACCCCCGTGTTACCTCCGGCTTGGTCGGGCGTCCCTACGGACACAATTGGCCGTGTCTGCGGGTGGGAAGCCGGATGTGGGGATGTGTCCTGGTCGCTGCAGTGGCGCCTCCTCTGGTCGGTCGGTCGGTCGGGGCGCCTGTTCGGGGGGAACTGAGGGGAATAGCGTGATCCTCCCACGCGCTACGCCCCCCTGGGGAAACTCCTCACTGTCAGGTGAAAAGAAGCGGCTGGCGACTCCACGTGTATTGGAGGAGGCACGTGGTAGTCTGCAGCCCTCTCCGGATCGGCAGAGGGGGTGGAGCAGCGACCGGGACGGCTCGGAAGAGTGGGGTAATTGACCGGATACAATTGTGGAGAAAGAGGGGGGGTCCCAAAGAAGAAGAAGAAGATCAAACGGGGACCAGATGGATTTTGCTCTTTGGGTGGCTCACTGTCACGAGCTGCCAGGGACGCAGTTCGTTGCACAAACAAACCACGTCCCCCGGAAATCCTCATATCCCGGATTCATTTTTCACTGATACGGCATCCCTGTGTTTACGGGGATGAGTCGAATGCCGGTATTTGGCATTTTGTCCATTCATTCATCTGAGAGAGAGAGAGAGACGATGGACGATGGACGATGGACGATGGAAGATAACATCAACTAATAGCAACCACTTCGCCGTTTTTGTTACTCGGCCAACTGCAAAAAGCTTTTTAAGACAACAGCGCGAGAACTCCGGTGACGTTTCTGCGCACGTGTGAGTGAGTGTGCGCTTTACTGAACTCGGCGGGGGGGGGGGAAGAAGAAGAGCCTTTCTTAGTGAGAACGTGTTTAGCCTAAACGTTATTCCTTTTTGTCGTCAATATTTTGACCTTTTGTAATTTTCTAACCACGGAACCACATGGCCTATGATGGGCAAAGGGGCGTCAGGGCATCAGGCAGTCAGGCACTTGTCCCCGGTGGACTGTCCCAAAGCTTAAGGAAACTGTTGTAACACGAGGCTGTCAAGTTTTCCTGTTTGCATAGCGTCTCTGAGTTTGGTGTCACATCCGTCAGCCCTGATGTATGGATGCCGGGAGTTACGGCGGGGAATTTCTTTGGAAATGACGCCGGGAGGAGGTTTCTGGTACAGCTCAGGGCAGTACTGATGAGGCCGCAATGCAAAAACCCTGCTGCTCCCCGCCTTGTCCTGTGCAGGACAGAGGAGGTGGAAGATGCTCTTTGTCCCCGAAGAAACTAACACAACATAAAACCTAATTTCTCTCCTCTTTTCCCTCCTCCTTCCCTATCCTTATCTAAACACCGCGTCTCGGTTGCTTTCGAATCCCAAAACACGCTGCGCCAGAAACTGGTCCACCCCAAGGATCGCGTCCGCCGGCGCAAACAGGGCACTATGGTGTACACTGAAGTTCTAGGAGGATTGCCGTGACTTCAGAGAAGGTTGAATCAGTTCATCTGGACATAACGCAGTCGCCCGTGGTGCGGGAAACCCGGGTTCGCTTCCCGGCTGCCCATGAATTCGCTCCATTGGTGTCAGAAGCGGGATGGCCTCACGGTCACGTGGTGCGGGAGACCCGGCTGCCTTGAATTCGCTCAGGACTGTTCAGCCCCCCTATGGAAAAGACCTGGAAGATTTCTCTCTATTCTGCAGTTACTATCCGGAAGCTTCTTTATTCTTTACTGCTGACGCTGGCAAGGTCATGCCCTCTTTTAATCTTAAAGCAGTATTTTACTTTCAGAAAGCTGATGTACTACTCATACTTTCGGCTGTCCCCGTTAGGGGGCGCCACAGCGGATCATCCTTTTCCATCTCCTCCTGTCCTCGGCATCTTCCTCTGTCACACCAGCCACCTGCATGTCCTCCCTCACCACATCCATAAACCTCCTCTTTGGCCTTCCTCTTCTCCTCTTCCCTGGCAGCTCCATATTCAGCATCCTTCTCCCAGTATACCCAGCATCTCTCCTCCACACATGTCCAAACCATCTCAATCTTGTCTCTCTTGCTTTGTCTCCAAACCGTCCAACCTGAGCTGTCCCTCTATATACTCGTTCCTAATCCTGTCCTTCTTCATCACTCCCAATGAAAATCTTATCATCTTCAACTCTGCCACCTCCAGCTCCGCCTCCTGTCTTTTCATCAGTGCCACTGTCTCCAAACCATACAACATAGCTGGTCTCACAACCATCTTGTAAACCTTCCCTTTAACTCTTGCTGGTACCCTTCTGTCACAAATCACTCCTGACACTCTTCTCCACCCACTCCACCCTGCCTGCACTCTCTTCTTCACCTCTCTTCTGCACTCCCCGTTACTTTGGACAGCTGACCCCAAGTATTTAAACTCACCCACCTTCGTCACCTCCGCTCCTTGCATCCTCACCATTCCACTGTCCTCCCCCTCATTCACGCATATGTATTCCATCTTGTTCCTCCTGACTTTCATTCCTCTTCTCTCCAGTGCATACCTCCACCTCTCCAGGCTCTCCTCAACCTGCACCCTACTCCACTCCAGATCATGTCATCCGCAAACATCATAGTCCACGGAAGCTCCTGCCTGATCTCGTCCATCACCAGTGCAAACAAGAAAGGGCTGAGAGTGGAGCTGGCATGTAGTTCTAACTGAATACTGTGGCCTGTGATTTGTGCATGGGGGAACTGCTCCTCTCTCATAACGCGATGCCCCGTTAGTGAGTCATTTTTCGGAGGGACCCGCGGCCAGATGTGCCTGATCGATTCGCGGTTTCACTTTTAAGACGAGAGATCAAAATAACACAGCGTACTGGGAACGCTCTGTTATGAGGGGCTTTTGTCAAGAAACATGACCAAATGTTCCTTTCGCTTTTGTAGTCGGAGGTTTTATTTTGACAAACGGGTTTCACTTTTGCCTCGCCATTAACTGTGTTTGAAATCCAACGTCTGACACGCTGTCCTATGAGCGGCCGAAGAATGGATGGAAGTAATAAGGAGTTGCAGGGGGCTGACAGCGCGGATGTGCGTCTGCTGCTACAAACGAGGCTTAACTGCGCCTCAAAAGTTGGTGCAGAAATGTCTGTCACAACAAGGCCATTTGCACATGATACACTACACTCACGGAAAAGGGATTATGTGTGTGTATGTGTGTGTGTGTGTGTGTGTGTGTGAGAGAGAGAGAATGTGAGTCAGAGGATAACGGGTCCGACATGGGGTTTTTTTTAACAGGGGCCATGAAAAGCTGGCAGGGAGCGTGTCAGAGACGGAGAGGTTCGGTACCCTGGGTGCTAGCTTGAGGGAGACTGGAAACATCTGTACGGTGCATACCGTCTGACAAAAGCCAATCCTTCCATCAGATATGAGAAAAAGAGGAGGGGGATCGCCCCCTGCTCACCTCAGCGTGATGAATTAGCACGCTTTCTTATGCTGCGGCGTGTCTGACGCAACCCGGTATCACGCCAAAGCGTGTAATACACCCGCTGGTCCAGCGTGTCAGTGTCACGGTTTGCCTCGCTCAGGCGTGAAAACACGCGTGTATGAAGGTGCAGTGCCAGCAGGGGGCGATGATTAAGAGGTGAAGGCAGGTTAGGGTTAGGGTTAAGGTTAAGATTAGGGTTAGGGTTAGGGTTCTTGTTAGGGTTGGGTTAGGTATAGGGTTGGATTAGGATTAGGGTTATGGTTGGGTTAGGGTTAGGTTAGGGTTAGGGTTAGGGTTCTTGTTAGGGTTGGGTTAGGGTAATGGTTACGGTTAGGTTTAGGGTTAGGGTTATTGTTAGGGTTGGGTTAGGGTAATGGTTAGGGTTAGGGTTGGGTTAGGGTTAGGGTTAGGGCTATGGTTGGGTTAGGGTTAGGTCAGGGTTAGGGTTAGGGTTCTTGTTAGGGTTGGGTTAGGGTAATGGTTACGGTTAGGTTTAGGGTTTGGTTAGGGTTAGGGTTGGGTTAGGGTTAGGGTTAGGGTTAGCGTTAGGTTTAGGGTTGGGTTAGGGTTAGGGTTCTTGTTAGGGTTGGGTTAGGGTAATGGTTACGGTTAGGGTTAGGGTTATGGTTGGGTTAGGGTTAGGTTAGGGTTAGGGTTCTTGTTAGGGTCGGGTTAGGGTAATGGTTACGGTTAGGTTTAGGGTTGGGTTAGGGTTAGGCGAGGGATTTTGGAAAATGCTGTATGCTTCTTTTCCTCCGTGGGGAGTTGCTGGTATTGAGTTAATCATCGCCCCCTGCTGGCACTGCGCCTTCATACACGCGTGTACTTTTCACGCCTGAGCGAGGCAAATCGTTACACTGACACGCTGGACCAGCGTGTATATTAAACGCTTTGGCGTGCTACCGGTCTGGTCTGACGCAGGGCTTTACATTAGGAAACCAAACAACACCGTTCTCTTCTCTGCAGCCATACTGGTTTGGTCTCACTTTGTATTTTCCTCTTTTTTCCTGTCGCACAAAACACACATCACGCTGAAAACGAACCAAAACTGTAAAAGTAAGACGATATAAATGAAATACAAAAGAAAACCCCCAAAGGGTTTACAGAGGCACGTCGTGAGTTCCCCATGTGCCAGGGTACGGACAGGAAGTGCTAAGCTGTTAAATCACCATTGTTCCACTTTTGCATCTCCAGGGAACGTCAGGGTTTGTTTGCTGAACTCCGTTTTCTTTCGGTTCTGGAGATGAGAGTTCCCAGAATACTCAAGTCAAGTCAAGTCAAGTCAAGTTTATTTATACAGCACATTTAAAACAACCACAGTTGACCCAAAGTGCTGCGCAATCTTAACAAACAATACAAAATAAGTAACACATATGAATATAAAAATATATGTAAAAATTAAAATGTAAACGATAAAACACAAGAGTGAAAGTGCATTTCCACAATGAAATCGCGGTGTCAAGCTCAACTTGAATTGAATGCCAGCGAGAAGAGGTAGGTCTTTAACCAAGACGACCTCAAGCTGGGAAGATGGCGGCGCGAATCCAGGTGGGCGGCGGCCTCCCCCAGGCCCGTCCGTGTTGTGTCTTTGTCCACGGACGCGTCTAACTTTGTTTTGTATTCGTTTGACGGCTGGGAGAGCTTGGTCTGCTGCATCCTGGGGGCCCAGGGACCACGGCCCTGATCGGAGCTGCGCCCGAAGAGGAAGCACCGGGGGCGGTCTGACAGGACGCGGAAGCGGGGCAGGCTAAGCTAACCGCTAGCCCATGCAGACCGGCAGGTCCGACACTCATCCTGGCTGGCGTTCCTTCTCCTGGACAGTGGAGGTTTTGGACTGTGTTGCACTGAGTGGACTGTGTTGTTCACTATTTGCGGGATTGTTTGTTTGTTTGTTTGTTTGTTTGTGTTTTACTTTGTTCTCTGCTTTTGTATGCTTTTGGTGGTGTCGTTTTTGGGAAATTTGGGATTTGTGTTTTTGTGTCGCACTGCCGTGTGCTGGGAGAAACGGAATTTCGTTTCTTTTGTGTACACAAGAACGTGAAAGAAATGACATTAAATTGTTCCTGATTCCTGAAGCGGTCTAGACTCCCGTCCCCGTCACTTGCGAGCCCCCCTCCCGCCCCCGCTCCTGACTCCTGGAATGAGTCGCAGCAGTTCAGGCTCTCGTGGCCCACGGGACCGCAGCAGACACTGCAGCTTCTTCAGCTGCAGCTTCCGGAAGGGCAGACGCCCTTCGGACGGAAGTATGAGAAGAGTGCTGAATCCAGGTCCAGCTTCTTGTCGCAGGTGCAGAGAATTCTTTGCGATCCTCTGACGCGGTGTGGAAACGCGTGTCGGCCGTTCTGTGTTATCTGCTGGACGCACACAATCACAGTCTGTCCAAGGCGAGTTGTGCTGTCAAAACCTATCAGTGCTGTGTTATTGTGTGATGCTGGGGATGCTATTGCGCATTAAATCCTTCTGCTCTCTGTTAAAGCTGAACCAGCGTGCTCCCGAAGGTGGAGCAGGGTTGGAGTTTGTCTGAAGGATCTACAGAAGGCTTGAAACTTGCTGACATGGGCCGTGAACCCTGGTCAGGCTGAAGGTTGTCAGATAACAACTTAAAATCAACACGATATTTCCTATGATGCACTTTCAACACAGTTGTTAGAATTACACAATTACTTCTTCTCTTTGGCCTCTTGTCTCGACGACAGCTTCGACAGAGTGTGAGGTGATTTTAGCTGAGCTCGACCCAGCTGAGGAGCTCGACTGTGTATGGTGTGCGCGCACGGGCTCCTCCTCGTCTGTGTTCAGCACGCTGCGGACCTGGGAAGACTCGGCGCTCGAGACAACCCAGCAGAGCGCGCGTTTAATCCAAACCATGTGCCGGGCGGAAACACAAACAAGTGGAAAAGTACCGCCTGAACAGCAAAGTCCCCCGGATGACGGGCCCGACACACACACACACACACACACACACACACACACACACACACACACACACACACACACACACACACACACACACACACACACACACACACACACACACACACACACACACACACACACAGCTCAGGAGTTAGAGCGGGTCGTCTAGTAATCAGAAGGTCGCTGGTTCGATCCCCGGCTCCTCCAAAGAGCGTGTTGATGTGTCCTTGCGCAACACGCTGAACCCCCGACGAGCCAGTTGGTGTCTTGCATGGCAGCCTCCACCATCAGTGTGTGTGTGTGCGCAAGCATGCGTGCGTGCGCGTGTGTGTGCGCGCGCGCGTGCGTGCGAGAGGCATAACGCACTCTGAGTGGTCGGTAGACTAGAAAAGCGTTATATAAATGCAGTCCATTTTCTACTTACCATATATGCAAATCAAGGCAAAACATTGATAAAAGTTAGATATTATATGCGTCCGTGCAGCGTAGCGGTCTATTCCGTTGCCTACCAGCACGGGGATCGCCGGTTCGAATCCCCGTGTTACCTCCGGCTTGGTGGAGCGTCCCCGCAGACACAATTGGCCGTGTCTGCGGGTGGGAAGCCGGATGTGGGTATGTGTCCTGGTCGCTGCACTAGCGCCTCCTCTGGTCAGGGCGCCTGTTCGGGGGGGGGGGGGAAATAGCGTGATCCTCCCACGTGCTACGTCCCCCTGGGGGAAACTCCTCGCTGTCAGGTGAAAAGAAGCGGCTGGCGACTCCACATGTATCCGAGGAGACATGTCTGCAGCCCTCCCCGGATCGGCAGAGGGGGTGGAGCAGAGACTGGGACGGGGTAATGGGGGAGAAAAGGGGTGGAGGAGGGGGGGGGTCTACATATTATATTAGCAAACGTTAACGTACATACAGACGACGTGTGCACGACACGACATCATTAAGCAAAACCAGGATGCAGTAGACTACATACTAAATATCAGTATACTCGGGTATTCACTGCTGGTATTCAAAGTTTTTTGTACCCCACCCAAAAACCATTACAACGCTTTGGTGCCGCTGAGTCTGTGGCAAAGTATCTCGAGCTTGCCCCCCCCGCCCCCCCCCCCCGGCTGAATGGAAGCGACACATTTTCATGCAGGCCGTGTCTTCCCCAGAACGTCCATGGACAGTAAACCGCCTCCATCAAAAAGGGTCTAAATTGGGGGTAAACAATGCCTCGCTGCTCTCCCCCTCAGAGAAGACACATTTTCTGCTGCGGATGCCAGATCTCTCCCGCGTTTCAGCCAAGTGGCTCGGGAGGCCGTGCTGCGCTCCAGTCCGGGGTTCATACTTGAAGCGAAACTTGGACGCACTTTCATAACCCGACACGACTCCTCCGACTCGCCAGTAAATCACCTACATTTGGGCTCCAAACCTCTCCGGATTAACCCGGAATTCCTGTAAAGCCGAGCATTGAGGGGCTTTTTTGTTGTGCATATTCTTTGATGTGTGTCACATAATCTCCCGCAGATGACTTGATTGTCGCGGGGTGGTTTCTTTTTGTGCAAATCACAACAGTAGGTATGAGCGTAGGGAGGCCGGTTTAACTCTAGAGGTATTTAAGACTCTATGCGTCAGGCTGTGAGCTGGACGGTCTTTAATTTCCCTCCGTGTTCACTGAATCATCGACTTCACCTCCTCCTTTTTAATCGGCTTTCCGAGGAGTTGAGTTCAGCTGCCCTCCGGGGTCCGGAGCAGGTTGTGCAAGACCACAGTGAATCCCGGGCTGGGAGCTGGGAGATGTCAGATAATGTTTGGTTTGGCGTCCTTTCCTGTACGTCTCAGACCAGACCTGCACGACGCTGAAGCTCTCGCGTGGCCCAGATTTGCCCGAATGGAAAGAACGCTTATCCGTATCCATCTATCCGAGTCTCTCTCAACCTTCTCAGCATTCGGTCAAAATACTGAAACGAGCCAGATTTCCCCGAGGCAAGCTGCAATTCAATAAGGTACACAGAACTCTACCCGCTGTTATGGATAAAAGCTGCAAGGCTAGTTCGGATTCTTGGGATTGAATTATTTTTCCCGCGTGCTGAGTGCACATGCTACAAATCAGACTGTTTGGTCACAGCGGTCAAACGCCATCAAACAGAAACCATTCCAACACTTGGTAAGCACATTTTGGCATCGCGAGTATTGGTGATAATTGGTGTGATGCTACTGTGAGGAGTGGGCCGTAACGTGGTAGTCAGCGTGACTAACCGTCTTCGTCACAACAGAAATCGTAGACAAGACCTTTCTCACCAAACTGATTTGGTTAGAGTTGCCTCACTGTTGTATTACATCCTCCGGTGGGGGGTTATTTTAGAATCCATGAACCAGGGGTACAGTATTTCAAGTCCATCGGATTGTACAATGATAATGTATAGTTTGCAAGGTACTGCAGCGAATTCAGGGGGGCAGCCGGGAATCCGCCGCAGCCGGGAAGCGAACCCGGATCGCCTGCACCACAGGCGACCGCGCTAACCAGACAACTAAAGGGTCCGACCCCTTAGCCAACTGGCTAGCGAGTCCCCCGCACTTCAGCATACCAGCTCCCTCACGCCTCTGTGTGCACGCGCTTCCGATGGCCTCGCAGTCTCACCCTCCCACGTCTGACACCAATTTAGCGAATTCGGGCGGGGGGGGGGCAGCCGGGAATCCACCGCAGGCGGGAACCGAACCCGAGTAGCCCGCACCACGGGCAACTGCGCTAACCAGTCAACTAAAGGGTCCGACCCCTCAGCCAACCGGCTAGCGAGTCCCCCGCACGTCAGCATACCAGCTCCCTCACGCCTCTGTGTGCACGCGCTTCCGATGGCCTCGCAGTCTCACCATCCCACTTCTGACACCAATGTAGCGAATTCGGGCGGGAATCCGCCGCAGCCAGGAACCGAACCCGAGTAGCCCGC
The DNA here is from genome assembly GCF_029633865.1 of Lampris incognitus. NCBI lineage: Eukaryota > Metazoa > Chordata > Actinopteri > Lampriformes > Lampridae > Lampris > Lampris incognitus. The sequence continues at coordinate 45,787,307 of NC_079223.1, read as the reverse complement.
ACCACGGGCGACTGCGTTAACCAGTCGACTGTTAACATAGTCGCCCGTGGTGCGGGCTACTCGGGTTCGCATCCCGGCAGGGGCGGTTTCCGGCTACACACAACATTTGACAACCAGTAATCGAACGGAATGGAACAAGGAGGATGCAAAATGTTTCTGGCAAGATAAGTGCGAACTGAGGCCAAAACAGCATTTAAACATACTGTGCGCAAACTAAACGCTCTAATGGAAGCACGCCGCGTCTTGACGGTATCTAATCTAAGGACAGGACCATTATGACAGATGATATTAAGCATGAGACCTCCCTGTCTGTCTTGTCTTTGTGTCTGGACGGCGTGCTTTGGGTTCTGAGTCACACTGCAGCCCAGTGGGGTCTCTAACGCTGTCCCGGGCAGCTTCACAGTGCATTGGTTTCGTCCCCAGATAATATACTGAACGATCCTGTCTTTCTTCTCGTAGTTAGTCACAGTGCTCATCAATCGTCTCTATCTCCTGTCTCACTTTCTTTGGTTTTCATATGGTGCTCAGACCTACACACAGGCAGACGCATCAGTCACAAAGGCGCCTCGCCAAGATCAACCAAACGATGTCTTTGGTGATGAGCCGGAGAGAAATGGAGATGAAGAGATTTTCAGGCTGAATATTCATGCGAGGAGTCTGGGTGTTGTTTTTTCCTCAGCGGGCCCCACAGATAGAGCCCTCCTACTGTCCCCCGAGTCCCTTCAGCTCAAACCTCAGCCACCTCAGCCATGAGCTCCTTTGTGTCTCATCCATACCTAGGATCCAAAGTTCACTGTTTTCCTTTGCGGAGGGGCCTCTGGGCTTGGGAACCGAGAACTGAATCACATTGAAGGAATCTGGACCATAGTTGGTGTTTTCTTGTGTGGCGACGAGGCCCCGCATATGTCCCCATGCTGTGTATGTGTGTGTGTGTGTAATCCTCCGGTTCAAACATCCCTGCGGAGATGGATGGCGTTGGGTCTCATAACCTCAGCTAGATTAACACATGAAAGGCAGAAAGGCTGCAGGAGGGCTTTTTTTTTTAACGATTCATAGGGGTCCCCCCCCCCCATTAGCTCCACATTTCTTCTCAAACAGACACAAACATGCTGCTGTTATTACACAGCACACAACTTTCACTTAGCACATCCGTTGCAAGCGAGGACCTCTTCAGAGACATTTGGTTCAGTCATTTTGTCATAATTGTGATTAATGTACCTTGGTGGGTCACTGGCAGTGTGAAGGCAATCAGCGACCCCCAGCGCCCCCCTGCAACACAATCAGCCAGAGTCGTTTGCAAATCATCATGGGGTAATGTGCAACAGGTCACTCGATAGCGGGGGACAGATACTGTACGAGTGTGCTAATGTGTCCCTTGGGTATTATGATTTTGGTATGCGTGTTCCCCCTGCAGGGCGGCGGCTGGTCTAGGTCAGGGTTAAAGAACAGCGGCGTGTATTACGAGGGGACCTTCATCGCTCTGGACGGGAAAAGAGCGCTAACCCCAAACTCACTCAACTCCGCCTGGACACACTTACATAAGAAAACTGACCCGCCATAATAGCGAAGAGATTTGTTACCATTTTAATGGATGAGACCTAATGACCCAAGCAAACATTATGAGAGGCCCAGGGGTTTGTTTACAGTAAATGTGCTTGGGGTAGTTCTGTTGATGTATCCGCTCACAGTGCCCATGAGCAGGCCTTGCTCTCTTAAAGCCCCCATAGACAGCACGACTGTGGCCTACTTGAATGTTTATCGTAGGTCACGTTTATACAATGGGAAAAAGGTCAAACCTCGATACAGCCCCCTTGACTGGGAGTTGAAGTGAGACTTCTCTCGTATTGGGGTTCGGTTGAACAACGGATGCAACGGCCAGTCACCTGACGACAAGTCCACCGTTTTCTACGATGCCCGAAGAAGACGTTGAACATGGTCTCCTGCATTAATGATAGCAAGCCGTTTGCTGCCGCGATGTCTCCCCAGTTCACTTCAGTCAGCTCATCATCTCAGTCACTGTCTGTTGTCTTTCCCGTTTCATTTTGAAGTTCTCACCTGTCTTGTCGTTTCAGTCCCTGCCCCTGGTTTTGTCATCAGTGACCCCGTGTGTACCACACCTCTTCCCATTCCTTCATTAGCTCCAGCACATATATACTCACCTGGTTCCCCGTTCCCTGGCCAGACTGTCTCGTATCTTGTAGCTTGTATCTCGTATCTTGTATCTCGTGTCTTGTATCTTGTATCTTGTATCTCATATCTCGTATCTCATATCTCGTATCTTGTAACTTGTATCTTGTATTTTGTATCTTGTATCTCATATCTCGTATCTTGTAACTTGTATCTTGTATCTTGTATCTTGTAGCTTGTATCTCATATCGTGTTCTTGTATCTTGTAACTCGTATCTTGTATCTCATATCGTGCATCTCGTATCTCGTATCTCGTATCGTGTATCTTGTAACTTGTATCTTGTATCTTGTATCTTGTAGCTTGTAGCTTGTAGCTTGTATCTCATATCTTGTATCTCATAGCTTGTATCTTGTATCTTGTATCCCGTAGCTTGTATCTCGTATCTTGTGTCTTGTATCTTGTATCTTGAATCTCATATCTTGTATCTTGTATCTTGTAACTCGTATCTTGTATCTCATATCGTGCATCTCGTATCTCGTATCTCGTATCGTGTATCTCGTATCTCGTATCTTGTAACTCGTATCTTGTTTCTCTTATCTTATATCTTGTTTATTGTATCTCGTATCTCATATCTTGTATCTTGTATCTTATATCTTGTATCTCATATCTCATATTTTGCATTTTGTATCTTGTATCTTGTATCTTGTAACTCATATCTTGTATCTCATATCTTGTATCTTGTATCTTGTATCTTATATCTTGTATCTCATATCTTGTATCTTGTATCTTGTATCTTGTATCTTATATCTTGTATCTCATATCTCATATCTTGTATCTTGTATCTTGTATCTTATATCTTGTATCTCATATCTTGTATCTTGTATCTTGTATCTCATATCTCATATCTTGTATCTTGTATCTTGTATCTTATATCTTGTATCTCATATCTTGTATCTTGTATCTTGTATCTTGTATCTTGTAACTCGTATCTTGTATCTCGTATCTCATATTTTGCATTTTGTATCTTGTATCTTGTGTGTACAGGCAAGCTATTCAGCGGTCACTGCCAGTCTACCTGTGTTTGAAGTCTTCTGCCTGTTTCTGGACCTAGTTTCTCTTGCCTGCCCTTTGTCAGACCCGAGGGCCTGTTTGGACTGAAAACCCCAGTGACTAGAACTTCAGTTTCAACCAGTCTGCCTGCCCGACTGATTTCCCCTGTGTGTTGTCCACTGGCTGCTTTTGACCACTAAACTGTTACGGTAACCTTCCCGTCTGTCTGAGAGTCACGTGTTTGGGTTCTCATCTGCCAGTTTCCCTGGGAAACGTTACAGTTTGGCTTGAGAAACCTAAAAAAAAGAAAAGGAGGATCTGGACCCATTCAACATGTTCACATTCTGTCCGCTGCTAGCGCTCGAGCTTGTCATCATTTCCCACCACACTCCTTGAGTCGTCTGAATCCAAACTTAGAATAAATCTTTTTGCCTTGACCTGCAACCGGTTGCCTTTAAATTAGGCGCTTCCCAACCTGGACTGCATGGCGGGTCGGTTTCTGTCTCAGTGAATTTACCAAGCACTGTTCTGCCAAGAAGATTATAGAGTATAGACTATTGACTATTGCAGACTGGTCTCTACTCTCACGTCTTGTCTCTCCCTCTCTCTCTGAATGATGTCTTCTCCTCTCTCTTCTTCTCTGTGTGTGAATGGTGTGATGTGAGTCTCTCTTGTGTAGTCTGTCCTCCTGTCAGGTCTACATTGTGATGGTGGTCACGTGGCTCTGGTCCTGGCATCTGAACACTGCTTGGCATCCTCCTCATCACATTCTTCATCCATCCATCCACTGTCTTAACCTCTTATCCTGCTCTCAGGGTCGCGGGGATGCTGGAGCCTATCCCTACAGTCATTGGGCGGCAGGCGGGGAGACATCCTGAACAGGCCGCCAGGGCCGACACACATTCATTCCTAGGAACACTTAAGTACGGCTGAGTCACCTGACCTACATGTCTTAGGACTGTGGGAGGAAACCGGAGCCCCCGGAGGAAACCCACACAGACACGGGGAGGACATGCAAACCCCACACAGAGGACGACCCGGGACGACCCCCAAGGTTGGACTACCCCGGGGCTCGAACCCAGGACCTCCTTGCTGTGAGGCGACCGCGCTAACCCCTGCACCACCGTCACATTCGTCATATCCTGTATAATTCCATTATAATTGTGTTATCCTCTTTCAGTGTTGTATTGTGTAAATTGCGTGAACACAACATCCACTGCACGCTGTTCGTCTTGGGGGAGAGATCCTCCTCCGTTGCTCTCCCCGAGGTTTCTTCCTATCTTTTCCTCCCTGCTAAAGGGTTTTTAGGGAGTTGTTCCTTATCTGATGTGAGGGTCTAAGGACGGGATGTTGTGTTGCTGTGAAGCCCACCGAGGCTGATTTATAACTTGTGACATTGGGCCGTGCAAATAAAATTGCCTTGACTCATGTCGGTCACTCCACCAGGGTGGTATTGCGGCGTCGTTGTAGCTTTTACATCACCTGCCGAATTACGAGACCACGGCTGACATTGTGCGGTACAGCTGGAAGGGTCATCGTAGCCTACAACTCCTTGCAGGGGCTCTCCATGGGTGAAGCCCCCAGCACTGCCCGCCATTGTTCAGCACTTGAACATCTTTTGTCAGGGAAGGCACCAAGTGGCTCGCTACGAGGTGGACCCTGTCTGTCTCTGAATCTGTCTTCTAACTTAAGTCATCATGGGCCGTCCTTTCACCCGGCAGAGAATGGGGGGGAGAGGGAAGCGATTTGTATTTAATTGGACTTGAATTCCTTCAGTTTTTATCCCAGAGGACTGCACAGAAATGTCCAAATGATGTCCTGCAGGGAAAGCCTCCCCTTATCCAGACTGACGCGGCCTCGCCGTCTCCCAAGGCCGTCCAAATACCACGACCCCCTGTACGTCTCACTGGAACACAAGAGGGGGACAGCGATAGACAGGATCGTCCCCCATTCGGCGTCTAACACGATAGCAACATGATCTCCAGGCCACACACATCCACACACACTCTGCGAGCTCGCCGCGATTCCCGGCGAAAGACAAAGTAGCTCAGAAAGCATCGAAACCACTTCTCGCCGACACCGAGACGCGAGCAGATTCACTCGGACCTCCTCTGCGCCGCAACGTCCCGGACCCGAGTCAGATCCGCCTGCGCCGGGGCCAACAGATCACGCAGCTTAACGTCACAAACGAATGGTAATTGTCTCAGTAATACCCTCCAATAGCCTATTTGGGAGATTATGGTGTCAGTGTTGGACTCCGACGTGGTCTAACCGCAAAGACGAGGGTGCGCCTGAGCTCTGACCGCCAGAAAGCGCGTCGGAGGCCAATTTGCCGGGTTTCCCTCTCGACATTTTAGTGGTGACAAACTATAAAGGCAATAACAGGGCTGTGTTTGGCTGCCAGCGCTGCATGAGGTACGGAGAGGAGGGAGAGTTAAAAGTCCTGGAGCGGGCTTAGGAAGTGACATCATGCACATGCATTTATACATGCGTAGCCACACACATTTTGGGTTGGGGGGGGGGGTCTCGCCCAAGTTCAGCTTCACCTTGCAGGTTTTATTAAAAAAGTGATCTGCCAAGGGGAGTAGTGTTCGCTGATGCGTTCTTTAAGTGGTTACCTTTGACCTCCGTCGGTATCGCCGTCCTCGGCTTTCCATTACGGAGAAACCCTCCAATGAGCCCCAGCGGTGCAATGGGGGGAACATCTGGGAAGCTTTAGAGCCGAAGATGGCAAGAGCGTGCAATTCAAATGAGCACATGGGGCTATTTTCCCTTTTATTTTCTGTGTCAGTTTCTTTCAGTTCAGAAGGCAAACTTTTATTCCTCTGTCAAGGTGTCACTTGGTCTGGCAGTGTGGCTGAACCCGAAACCCCAAATGTCTTGAACATGATGCTGAATATGATTTTCATATGGTTTGTCCTGTGGCGCACATTCCACTCCCACTGAGTGGCTTTGGTTAGAGATGGTGTTGGCTGCTCCGTCAGGCCGCTGCATTCCCCCTTTTAACGCGACTATGCCAAAGCGCAGACCTGAAAGCCGAAATACCTGGCAGGTCTCCGTTTGTAAATCAGGATTCTGTCCATCTGGATCAGAATCAGAATCACAATCAGAAACACTTTATTTGTCGTTTCATTTCATGCACTTGCGCACATGAAATGAAACGAAACGTCGCCCCCCCCCTCCCCCAGCCCACAGCAGTGCAGCAGAAAGACACAAATGCATATCCAAAAACTACAAGAACTACAAGAACCCATATCTCCAGACTAACACATATATCTAAAGTAAAGGGGGGGGGGATCACTGTCCAGGAGAAGGAACGCCAGCCAGGATGACTGTGGGAACTGCCGGTGTGCATGGGCTAGCAGCTAGCTTAGCCTGCCCCGTTTCCATGTCCTGTCAGACCGCCCTCGGTGTTTCATCTTCGGGAGCAGCTCCAGGCAGGGCCGTGGTCTTTGGGCCCACAGGACGCAGCAGACCAAGCTCTCCCAGCCGGTCCAACGCCAGCTCTCCCAGCCAGACAACCTCGACACACCTCCCCCACACTCCACACCACGACACTAAAGACATAGCCAAGGCTCGGCGAGGCCGCCGCCAGACCACCCTCAGTGTTATTGGAACTGCTGGTCTGCATGGGCTAACAGTTAGCTTAGCCTGCCCGGCTTCCAAGTCCTGTCAGACCGCCCTCGGTGTTTCCTCTTCAGGCGCAGCTCCAGGCAGGGCCGTGGTCTTTGGGCCCACACGAAGCAGCAGACCAAGTTCTCCCAGCCGGTCCAACGCCAGCTCTCCCAGCCAGACAACCTCGACACACCTCCCCCACACTCCACACCACGACACTATAGCCAAGGCTCGGCGAGGCCGCCGCCAGACCACCCTCGGTGTTATTGGAACTGCCGGTCCACATGGGCTAACAGTTAGCTTAGCCTGCCCCGTTTCCAAGTCCTGTCAGACCGCCCTCGGTGTTATTGGAACTGCCGGCCCACATGGGCTAACAGTTAGCTTAGCCTGCCCCGTTTCCAAGTCCTGTCAGACCGCCCTCGGTGTTTCCTCTTCGGGCGCAGCTCCAGGCAGGGCCGTGGTCTTTGGGCCCACACGACGCAGCAGACCAAGCTCTCCCAGCCGGTCCAACGCCAGCTCTCCCAGCCAGACAACCTCGACACACCTCCCCCACACTCCACGCCACGACACTAAAGACATAGCCAAGGCTCGGCGAGGCTGCCGCCAGACCACCTTCGGTGCTATTGGAACTGCCGGTCTGCGTGGGCTAGCAGTTAGCTTAGCCTGCCCCGTTTCCAAGTCCTGTCAGACCGCCCTCGGTGTCTCCTCTTCGGGCGCAGCTCCAGGCAGGGCCGTGGTCTTTGGGCCCACACGACGCAGCAGACCAAGTTCTCCCAGCCGGTCCAACGCCAGCTCTCCCAGCCAGACAACCTCGACACACCTCCCCCACACTCCACACCATGACACTATAGCCAAGGCTCGGCGAGGCCGCCGCCAGACCACCCTCGGTGTTGTTGGAACTGCTGGTCCGCGTGGGCTAGCAGTTAGCTTAGCCTGCCCGGCTTCCAAGTCCTGTCAGACCGCCCTCGGTGTTATTGGAACTGCCGGCCACATGGGCTAACAGTTAGCTTAGCCTGCCTCGTTTCCAAGTCCTGTCAGACCGCCCTCGGTGTTTCCTCTTCGGGCGCAGCTCCAGGCAGGGCCGTGGTCTTTGGGCCCACACGACGCAGCAGACCAAGCTCTCCCAGCCGGTCCAACGCCAGCTCTCCCAGCCAGACAACCTCGACACACCTCCCCCACACTCCACACCATGACACTAAAGACATAGCCAAGGCTCGGCGAGGCCGCCGCCAGACCACCCTCGGTGTTATTGGAACTGCCGGTCTGCATGGGCTAGCAGTTAGCTTAGCCTGCCCGGCTTCCGCGTCTTGTCAGACCGCCGTCGGTGTTACCTCTTGGGGCACAGCTCCAGGCAGGGCCAGGGTCCCTGGGCCCACAGGACGCGGTGGACTAAGCTCTCCCAGCCGATCCAGAGCCAGCTCTTCCGGCCATCAAATGAAGACAAATATAGATGTGGACAAAGACGCTGCATGGAGTGTACTGGGTGAGGCCGTCACAAACATGAATTCACGCCGCCATCTTCCCACACCGTACATCATGGAGTCCAGTTGTATGTATAATACTAACTGGCCTTTTCACCATGGCTGGAGATGCTCTCCTGTCTCTGTGCTGGACAGACAATATTACTGTGGAATAGTGTTTTGACATAGTGTGTAATGCTACATTAGACTGTCTGTGGTAGCTTTGGTGCCAGGATCCATTTCTCCAAGGTGGGAGCTGTTTACTGCCGAGCTGACGGCACACCAGCCACAATGGCTGCTGCACCGAGTTTGCAGCCCCAGAAAGTCGGCGTCAACCGGACTGTTTCTCTCCGCTCACATGACACTGGGTCAGGACATTTCTCTACCGTAATACTGTAATTAGCTGTCCTGTACCTGTAAAATAACGACTAACTTGCGGAGGAAAGTTGCAGATTTTACAAAGTCTTACCCCGGTTGTTCACCCGAAACGTCCTTCATTTGAATTTGTGCCAGAAGGACGACACTGCTGCGAGACGTGCGTTTAGTGCTATGATCCCTGTGTTCTGATTGGTTGCTGTTTCCCGATGATTGTCTCCACTGTCCTACCTGGGGGTCAGCCTCTGCTCAGGCATAGTGACGGAGCTGGGATACACAGGGAATAATAATAATAACAATAATGATAATGATGATGATGATGATGATAACAACAACTACTACTACTACTTTGGCTGTTCCCGTTAGGGGGCGCCACAGTGGATCATCCGTTTCCATCTCTTCCTGTCCTCTGCATCTTCCTCTGTCACACCAGCCACCTGCATGTCCTCCCTCACCACATCCATAAACCTCCTGTGTGGCCTTCCTCTTCTCCTCTTCCCTGGCAGCTCCACATTCAGCGGATGATAACAATGACAATGATAATAATAATAACAATAATGATGATGATGATGATGATGATGACAATAATAATAATAATAATAACAATAATAATAACAATAATAATATTAATAATAATAACGATAATGATAATAACATTAAGAATAAAAATGATAATGATAATGATAGTGATTATGATGATGATGATGATGATGATGATGATAGTACACTTTATTTGCATGGCACCTTTCATACATGAAACGCAGCGAGTCAATTTAGAATTGCTCTGGACTCAACAACCGAGAATGAAAAATCCAGAACAATTCAAGGCGACCGACCACAGGAGATGACTGGGACGGAGAAGTGAACCTGTATGTGGTGTGTCTAGGAAGGCCGGCGCCCAGCTGGACCCGAGCGCCGGTATGACACTGAGGAAGATCCCGTTCCACACATCTGCGTGTCTCGGTCTTGATCCGTCCGTGAACTCTCTCCATGAACATCTGCAGATGAATCTCTCCTCCCACTGCCGAGGTCTGTGCTGCTGCGCTTCTAATCTCACTTATTCGATGATCAGTAAGAATAAATGTTGTTTTTTTGTCACTCAGAGCGCAAAGTTGCATCTGTACATTGACGACAGTCATTTTGGCGTTTAGAAATGCAACATAAACTGTATCTTACACGCTGCAGCCAGCTATGTAAACAAAAAGACCTTTGCTGTTTGTTGATTTTGGCCGGAGAGAGACATTTTTCTCCACCACTTTCCTTTTTTTCCCCCCCATTTACAGGGAAATGTAATGTGCGTATAAAAGTATAGGTTTAAGCAACCTCAACATTTTTACATCCGTTTTTACTGCATTGTAAGCTTGCTGGCACCGGCAGCACCACCTGCATAGTTTAACTGGTGGGGTTGGCAGTGGTCCCAGTCACTCTGTGACTTATTAACTATCGCAGACGACTGCTCTGCATTACATCAGATATTATACAGATATTAAAGCTATTATACACACGCATATATATAAATACACATATATATGTATATATACAATGTAGTGTAATGCTGCTATAACAGCATAAATATCCTTATCCCATGCCAGGGTCTAAGGACAGGATGGTGTGTTGCTGTTAAGCCCACTGAGGCAAATTAGTAATTTGTGATATTGGGCTATACAAATAAAATTGATTTGATTTGATTTGATTTAAATATATGCTGTTGTAGTAGCATTATATATACACACACACACACACACACTATATGGACAAAAGTATTGGGATTGGGACACACCTTTTAATCATTGAATTCAGGTGTTTCATTCAGACCCATTGCCACAGGTGTATCAAATCCAGCAGCTAGCCATGCAGGCTGCATTTACAAACGTTTGTGAAAGAATGGGTCGTTCTGAAGAGCTCGGTGATTTCAAGCGCGGTACTTTCATAGGATGCCACCTTTGCAATAAGTCAGTTCGTGAAATTTCTTCCCTGCTAGATAGTCCACGGTCAACTGTAAGTGGCATTGTTGAAAAGTGGAAGCGTTTAGGAACAACAGCAACTCAGCCACGAGGTGGCAGACCACGCAAAGTCAACGAGTGCTGAGGCGCATAGTGCGTAAAAGTCACCGACGCTCTGTTGACTCAATAACTGCAGCGTTCCAAACTTCCTCTGGCATTAACGTCAGCACAAAAACTGTGCGCCGGGAGCTTCGTGGAATGGGGTTTCCATGGCCGAGCGGCTGCATGCAAGTCTTACATCACCAAGCACAATGCCGAGCGTCGGATGGAGTGGTGTAAAGCACACTGCCACTGGACTCTGGAGCAGTGCAAAGGTGTTCTGTGGAGCGACGAATCACGCTTCTCTGGCGCGCAGTCTGATGCCAGGAGAACGTTACCTGCCTGACTGCACTGTGCCAACTGTAAAGTTTGGTGGAGGAGGGATAATGGTATGGGGTTGTTTTTCAGGGGTTGGGCTAGGCCCCTTAGTTCCAGTGAAGGGAAATCGCAATGCTTCAGCATACCAAGACATTGTGGGAACAGTTTGGGAAGGGCCCTTTTCTGTTCCAGCATGACTGTGCCCCAGTGCACAAAGCAAGGTCCCTTAAGACATGGTTGGGTGAGTTTGGTGTGGAAGAACTCGACTGACCCGCACAGAGCCCTGACCTCAACCTCATCGAACACCTTTGGGATGAACTAGAACGGAGATTGCGAGCCAGATCTTCTCATCCAACATCAGTGCCTGACCTCACAAATGGTTTTCTGGATGAATGAGCAAAAATTCCCACAGACACACGCCAAAATCTTGTGGAAAGCCTTCCCAGAAGAGTGGAAGCGGTAACAGCTGCAGAGGGGGGGACCAACTCCATATGTATGCCTATGGATTTAGAATGGGATGTCATAAAAGCTCCTGTAGGTGTAATGGCCAGGTGTCCCAATACTTTTGTCCATATATATATGTAGTGTCATACTACTATACTGTCCAGGGTGTCTCCCCACCTGCCGCCCAATGACGGCTGGGATAGGCTCCAGCATCCCCGCGACCCTGATTGGGATACGAGAGAAAGCTCATCACAGCTATTTTGTGGGTTACATATTACAAGTTAACTTAAAAAAAGGCACGTGACATTTGAGCTATTTTTCTTGAAACGTTTATTCATAATGCACTGAATACACTATGTTGTAAGGAAAAGAAGCGTCAGTTGGATTACAAAGGGTTAAAATGTGAAAAAAACATGGGTACACGATACATGAAGTTACATGGTATTGTAGAATATTTGTCACGTGGTACAAGTTACCTGTCAGAGCGATCTTCACATTTTTTGGGGAGGTGACATAAGACCGGCCGCCACCAGCAGAGCCCTGCGACAGGGTTCGGGTGGGACACTGTAGGGTTTTGTGTCGTTGCTACTGTGGCGTGATAGTTGTGTGCCAGAACTGGGGGCAAAATACACAAGTTTCTCCTCGACTGAGGGGGCCGCTGCCTCTGCTTTGAGCAGCTTTAAACGGGGCTTCAAAAGTTGATCAGCCCTTTATCTACACTGACGATCCGTTCTCCCGTCATGCACACAGTGAGACCCGCTGTGCTCCGCCTCACGTGCACAACCAGAAAGTTCAAAGGTCACCTCTCAACTGTAATGCTTTCCTAATGGCCCCGGCTGACTTAATGGGGGAATAACAAGCAGGACCGCTGCCCGCGTCTTTCATTTACCCGTGCAAGTAAAACTAAACACATGTTCTCACATCAAAGTCGGGCTGTGACCTCTGACCCCTGCACACAGCCCGCTGACTGTACTGTGCAGCTGCTTACAGGCACTGCACAGCAGCCCTCACACATGCAGCAGCCTGCAAGCAGCGATGGAAACACCGCCGTCTGTGGAGGTGAGGTTGTTGGTGATTGTGTGGTCTGACTTGTCTCTGTTTAGTTTGTGTTTAGGTGTTGCATGGGTGCTACAGTAGCTCTGTGTTGTGTGTATGTAGCTGTATGTGTGTGTGTAACATGTTTTAAAAGTGAAACTAGGGGAGTGCCCACAACATTTAGCAGAATTACTGTTTTACTGACCAAATGTGTTGTTGTTTGTCTACCAACGTGTTAAACGTGTTGCGGTGTTGACCTCAGCATGTGAAATGTGTTGTCGTTTGCACACCAACATGCTAAAGGGGGACGCGTGGCTCATGCGTGACGACCGCAGCTCCTTCGTATGAACGTTCGGATTTAATGTGACTTCGTGGTTGACACGTGAATACAAAAATAAAATATTTGCCTCATCGTAACTTCACACATGACAAGGAGACTCAGTACAGGTGACGTCTCTCGTGCTTTAAAGGTGACAAAACGTTTCCAAAAACAGAACGAAAGGCATGGGAAGCGGCAAAGGACAAGACTTTAACAACCTGGACTTGCTGAGCAGTGGGCCTCCGGGTCGTCTCGCTGAATTAGCTGCTGGCAGGTGGACAGACTGGCTATAAAGTGCAGTGCTATCTATGACGGACGGTGGTTAAACTCACTACTGATACTACAACTACTGTTACCACCACTGTTAGTAGTACTTCCATATCTGCTGGAGTTACTTTATATACTCACTACTGTGGTTATTGGGTGGTTCTGCGGATCATGCCCCCCGCCCCCACCCCCCACCCCGGAGTCCATACGGTGACGGTGGGGTTAAACGGCAGAGGGTGATCCAGCTAAACCGCTAACGTGACTAGCTAGCACAATTTTTTTCCTGATCTCGTGGGGCCTCATGTACCAATCCTTACTATGGGCAAATTTGTGCGTACACACCCACGGATATATTTAGCCCTCGAGGTTGTCTGACAGTCAGCAGAAAAGCATGATGGTTATTTGTAAGTCCTTCCTCCTAACACAGTGTTTCTCAACCCAGTCCTCAAGGACCCCCTATCCTGCAGATTTTCATTGTAACCCTGCATAGGTAGCCCCACTTGTACTTACTCGACCAATCATCTCGCAGCACTTAATTATGCAAGGTGTGCAACGTCTGACAAAATTCATTGCTGATTGGTTGAATAACTACAAACAGGTACCTATTCAGGGTTGCAAAGAAAATATGCAGGATCGGGGGTCCTTGAGGACTGGGTTGAGAAACACTGTCCTAACACCTGTTGTCTACCTCTTGCAGTCACCCAGGCCTACGAAGACATTAGTGTTAGCCAGTCGGTGTCTGAATTCAGGGGTTACCCGACCTGAATTCAGGGGTTACCCAGGTTCTACACTGGTCTCTGAGACAAACGTCAGGGCTTAAAATATCCCGTGGGTGTGTACGCACAAATTTGCCCATAGTAACGACTGATACATGAGGCCCCTGGTGAGCTAAGGCGGGTTTGCCTTCTCACTGGCTGCTCCATTAACACCGTTTTGAGACGGCGGGTAGCATAAATTCACCCAACAGCAGCCACCCAACAACTAAGAAAACACTTTCCATGATTAAAGTAGTCCAGAAGCTTATATGGTCTTAACATGGCACCCACTGGATTACCAGCTACAAGCTACTTTGAGTGAAACTCTTCTTCGCCTGTTGTCGAATTCCAGGAAGCGAGTTTGCCCCTTTGTTTGTTTGGCTAGTTTGAAGAGGGAAGAGGGGAAGGAAAGACGCCATCTTATACATGTCATATTTACCACAGAGTCTCGGCTCAGCTAAAAGTGTCGAACTAAGTTTCACTGCGCTCTGGACTGCAACCCTCGCACTCTGCTTTCGCTGTCCGTGTCCTGACACCAAAACAACAGAGAGGCCAGAGGAACAAGCACAGCTCCAAAAATAGCTCTTTACTATTGAAGTTCATCAACAAACACATATGTACATCAAAGTTATAAAACATACACAGGTATAATTGCACATTGCTATAACAGAAGTCTCTATATAAGTAGTGAGAGTGGTGATAAGCGACGCTAGTGGCGGAGATTGTGGATTAGCGGCCATGTCGGTGAGTTGTAGGCGTGCTGCGTGCTACGGGCTGCAGCATGGTAGGCAAGATAAGTGCTGTATAGCATGCTGTATGGTCACATGTTACACATGTTACATGTACACGGTGGTGGTCCACATCCTCGGCGGATCACGCTGCACGCTGTCTAGTTGGCTTTTTTGGATTTCTTCATCCTGGTGGACGGAAACGGAATTGAATCAGAAATCAGAATCAGAAATCAGAAATCAGAAACACTTTGTCATTCCATGTCCTTCCGCACATGAAATGAGATGAATTATTGTTTTCCCCCAGCCCACAGCAGTGCAACACAACGACAAAAACACATATCCAAGAGCGACAAGAACTTCAGCAACACACATACTAACTAACACATATCTATACTAACACATACATCCATTCCATTATCCAAACCGCTTATCCTGCTCTCAGGGTCACGGGGATGCTGGAGCCTGTCCCAGCAGTGTCAGCCCTGTGATGGTCTGGAGACCTGAACAGGGTGTCTCCCCGCCTGACACCCAATGACTGCTGGGACACGTACATGCAAACTAAAATTAAAAATTAAAAAAAATAATCACTGTCCCAAGGGAAAAAAAGCCAGCCAGGATGACTGTCGGAACTGCTGGTCTGCATGGGCTAGCAGTTAGCTTAGCCTGCCCCGCTTCCGCGTCCTGTCGAGCGCAACTCCAGGCAGGGGCTGTGGTCCTTGGGCCCACCGGATGAAGCAGACCAAGCTCTCCCAGCCGATTCAATGCCAGCTCTCCCAGCCACACACCCTCGACACACCTCCCCGCACTCCACATGACGACACCAAAAACACCACAGTCAACGCCAGGCGAGGCCGCCGCCAGACCACCATTGGTGTTATCGGAACTGCCCATCTGCATGGGCTAGCAGTTCGCTTAGCCTGCCCCGCTTCCGCATCCTGTCAGACCGCCCTTGGTGTTACCCCTTAGGGCACAGCTATGGTCAGGGGCGTGGTACCTGGGCCCACGAGACAGCAGACCAAGCTCTTCCAGCCGATTCAGCGCCAGCTCTCCCAGCCACCAAACGACGACAAAACTTAAACACAGATGTGGACAAAGACACTGCATGGATGGTACTGGGTGAGGCCGCCGCAAACATGAATTCGCGCCGTCATCCTCCCACACCAGAAGCAGAACTTGATACTAGTTATTATTTCGAAGAAGGCTAAGTGTCATAGCATATGGCCAGTTTTGGTAATCGTTTCATCACACATCTTGGTGACTTCTTCAGTCTCAACTTATAACCCTTATAATCCAGGTAAGGAAATCACAGAAAGGTGAATCGGTTCATCTGGACACATCGTTTATTGAGAGAAACGTTTCCTTCAGTCTCAACTGGCTGCAGGAATCCCCACCCTTATAAATACCGCAGTGGCATAATGACCGAAAACAACCATCAGTTTCATATGCAAATTACCGTGACAAAATTTGCATATAAAACCCTCCTTGTTTTCAGTCGTTATGCCACTGTGGTATTTATAAGGGTGGGGATTCCTGCAGCCAGTTGAGACTGAAGGAAACGTTTCTCCCAATAAACGATGTGTCCAGATGAACTGATTCACCTTTCTGTGATTTCCTTACCTGGATTACAGAGCATGCATAACGACAACTGTGGTAATGTCTGTAACTCTTGTAATGCAGTTGCACTTCAAGACAACACACTTGAAGTGAATTAGTAAGGCAACAAGGAAGAGCACACACATCAACCAAGAAAAACAATTAACTATGTGAGAGACAGAAAATTCTCATCCTGTACATTTGCTCAGCTGTTGTTGCTGCTCACCACTACCTGCTCAGAATTAATCATGGCTTGTTTAGCAAAGATGCCAGAACTCAACAGAGAAGAGCCAAAATTGGGATGCCATGCTCTTACAAAACTCTAAATGCAGCAGATGCCGGCTCACATAATCTGCAATTTTAAGTCTGTTCAAGATGCTTCCATCCGTTATCCGGTTTAAGTTGACGAGTCCGTCCAGTCTCAGACCGTTAGTCAGGTGTTTGTTGAGACTACAAGAGACATTCTCTCTGCTGTGTGATGTTGATGTTGTTTCAATTGTTCGTCTTTTCTCTAGGAGGCTCAATGCCTGGAGGATTTTGAGCACATCTCTATCAACTTCCTAGATACTAGACAATATATCCTAGATGGACAATACTCTAGATACACAATATCCTAGACAATATCTTAGATAGACAATATCCTAGATACACAACATCCCAGATACACAATTTTCCAGATACACAATATCCTAGACAATTTCCTAGGTAGGCAATATCCTAGATAGACAATATCCTAGACAGTTTCCTAGGTAGGCAATATCGTAGATAGACAATATCCTAGACAATTTCCTCAATATACAATACCCTAGATGCACAATTTCCTAGATCAACTATATCCTAGACAATTTCCTAGATAGACAATATCCTAGATACTAGACAATTTCCTAGATAGACAATATCCTAGATACTAGACAATATCCTAGGTAGACAATATCCTAGACAATTTCCTAGATAGACAATATCCTAGATACATAATCTCCTAGATCAACTATATCCTAGACAATATCCTAGATCCACAATATCCTAGACAATTTCCTAGATAGACAATATCCTAGACAATTTCCTAGATAGACGAAAGTCTGAGGTGAATACTGCACAACTGTATTGATGTGTGCCAACACACACACACACACACTCATGATGCAGTCATGTATACAGTTCCACATATAGTACGTAATGTGTCCTCTGTCTTCTATGATGAAACAGGAAAAACACAAATAACTGTAGTTATTTCCTTTCTGTTGTAAATGGCCATCGTCATCTCTCTGGCAGGTCTGTTTTGTCATGTAGGACATGGGTTCACACCTTTAGCTCTGCAAGACAAAGACTCCACAGCCAGACAGAGACAGCCAGTCTAGTGGTGGTGGATGGGTCATTTGATGGCTACCTATCATCTGCATGTATGAACTAGCCATTCAGCACGGCTGATAACATCCTCTCCACCCTACAACTGATGCACTTATTCATCCAAACAGGTTAGATGAGGAAGTGCTGCGTTAACTAGACTGACTGACAGTCCACTGATGCAGAACAAAACCTCCTATGATCTGCTCCGATAGAAACCCAAGCTATCTCTCTGAGCCCTCAGCCTGCAGCTGACTCCCACTTGTGGTTAGGTGCCAATGAGTTTTGGCTCAGGACTCCCAAAATAAAACGAGCTGCAGCGGTCCCAGTAGACTACCGAGAGGCCAAATACAAATGCATAAATGCGCATTTCTACATTTGCATTGTTGCTTCCTTACTCTAAAGCGTCACAGAGGTCTATGTGATGTGATAATGGCCTTCCTTCAGCCCCTCTCTTCAGTAAACTACCTGAAACAGGTACACACAGCCAACACACAAAAACACACATCTGGGTGATACATGATGGAAACCACACATAATCCCCAATGCAGCACGGTTCATAGTGAGGACCGGACAGGTTAAAGAACAGTCGGAGAAAGGCCCATGCAAAGGTTGTGTTGCTGCCATGCAGCAGAGGGCTCACCATACAAACCAGCACAGGACTGTTACAGGCTAGCAAAGGGATGTGGATCTGCAGCCACTTACTTGCTGATAGCATTTCGGAGGTATTGCTGCAGCCATCGGATCTCCGGGTTAACGCACACCTCCTTGTTGGTCTTCAGTTTGGCACTGAGGAGAGCAGGAAATGAATTCAGTTAAATCACTTCCACGGGGGATTTGTTGCATTTTAGAAAAGAAGAGTAGTAAATCCTGCAGAATAATGCCTTAAACTTGTTTTAACAACGGTGAGAAATTCATCAAGATTACCATCGCTGGTTCGAGAGCTTATTTGTGGCTCTGTGATTCCCCTGGGCAGATACGTTTGGCACACTCACTCGCGTTTTGTCAGCAAAATGAAATCCACCGCCACGGCAGCTGCCTGGCTTGATAATGACCAAGAATTAACTCTCTTTTACCTAATTCACTCAGGAACCAGGAACACTTCATTTGTCACGTGCACGACATGACAAATGAAGTGTCATGTCATGTCCTTCATTTGTCGTGCATGACATGAAACGGAATATGGTTTCTCCCCAGGCCACAGCGGTGCAACACAGACAAAAACACGTCCAAAAACTTCAAGAACTTCAAGAACACGAATCTCCAAACTATCACATATAACTACACTAACACATATATTCAAGCTAACACAGATCCAAGCTAACATTTTTTTTTTAAATAACCCCTGTCCAAGGGAACGAACGCCAGCCAGGATGACTGGCTGCCGGTGTGTGCGGGCTAGCAGTTAGCTTAGCCTGCCCCGCTTCCAAGTCCTGTCAGACCGCCCTCGGCGCTTCCTCTTCGGGCGCGGCTCCAGGCAGGGCCGCGGTCCCTGGGCCCACAGGACGCGGGCAGACCCAGCCAGCTCTCCCGTCTGATCCAGCGCCAGCTCTCCCAGCCGTCACGCGAACACACACGTGGACGCAGACGTGGACAAAGACCCTGCGTGGACGGTGCTGGACGAGGCCGCCGCAAACGCGAATTCGCGCCGTCAGCTTTCCACACCGGAAGCGGAAACAGTATTGGACGGTAACGGAAGCGGAAACAGTATTCGACAGTACCGGAAGCGGAAACAGTATTCGACGGTACCGGAAGCTGAAACAGTATTCGACGGAAGCGGAAACAGTATTCGACGGTATCGGAAGCGGAAACAGTATTCGACGGTACCGGAAGCGGAAACAGTATTCGGCGGCATTGTTTTCCCGCCTTAAACGGTCCCCCTTGCGTGAGATACTGGCGCTTTCATTCCGTTGAAAAGCCCCGGAACAGCAACTCTGCCCTGACACCCCGATTACATTTGACATTTTACCCCCCCGACAATTAATATGCAGCGCGGAGGGAGTACGTCGAGGCTGACTTGGTTATTGGCCGCTCTGTAAATCGGAAATGACCCCGCAGATATTTGCGGTATGAGTCAGGACCGGAAGTTGTGCGTGCGTCTCTGTGGAGGTTCTGGATGAACGACGCAAAATGCGCGCGCGTGCACGTGAGGGCGCCTTTGAAAGCGTCTAAAGCTCTTTTTTTTTTTTAAAAAACCCCTCTCCAGATTCAATTATCCTTGAACTTTTCTTGACTGTTTTCTTTTCTTTCTTTTTTTACCAAAGCTCGCTCAGCTTGTCTTCATATCCGTCCCCGAAAGTCGCTTCACACAGGCCCGGGCACTGAGCAGGACCGGACCGTAAAACTTAAAGAGTCCCCGAGCGCGCGGGAAACGCTGCGTGACAAGCAAAACGAGCCATTTAATTAGCTTCTCGTTGTGCAGTCGCTTTCCTGCCCAAAACACCACGCCGTCCAAATACACCCCCGTAAAACGCACTTCCTGCTGGAGATGTGTCAGTGTGCAGATGCATTGGACCTGTACTACTCACCAAGTGTGCGTGCGTGTGTGTGCGTGCGTGTGTGTGTGTGTTATGGTATTAAAGAGGGAAGAGAAGGTCCATACACATGACTGCACGCCTCCTTTCTCTGGCCTGTCACCCCGAAGAGATTGATGGTGAGAAATGTCCTGCAAAGAGGAAACCTGTCCACACCGCTTTCTAAAGCCAGGGAAGAGAATGCACCCGTGCACGGTTGCGTGTGCGCGCGCATGCGCGCGCGCACGCTGCACGTGTAAGCGTGCGTGTGAGCGTGCGTGTGTGCGTGTGTGTGTGTGTATTGGCCTCCACGTGGGAGCGGTACTCACATCACTTGGAAGGGGCAGTTGGGCGTGTGTATGAACTTGAGCTCCCGGATGATGCCACGGGGGAGGCTGCTGACGGTGGAGCGGCAGTAGCATCGCTCCACCAGACTGATGGGCTTGGCTGCGGAGGGAAGCAAAGAGAGAAGTACTGCTAACGAGGGGGAAACCACTGCAGTAGCGGAGCCGGTCCGTCACCCAGACCCGATAAGCTGCCCACTGGGCGATGGCGGCGAACACTGCGGCGTGCGTAAATGCGCATGCACGGGGGGGGGGGGGCTTAACGTGCGAAGGCTTGACTTTTTTTTCTCGAGACCCCCTCGTGCTGCCCACACGTTGTGCATACTGCCCTGGTCTTAAGGGTCCTTAAACCCCAAATCGATTTTTGCACGAGGAAACAACGCGTCGCTCGTGGCACACCGTGGGACTATCTACCTGGGTGCTGCTGCCTCCCCACGGTGCAGCAAGACTGCACCGTTGCGCACACTTGGACACCCCCTGGTTTTTATTACAACACACCTGTCCCACTTGTTTTCCTTACTAAAGCAGAGGTTTATCATCATTATTATTATTATTATTATTATTATGATTGGTAGCATTGCTTAAGGTACTGCCTAGGTGCAAAAATCAACTTTTTAGCAAGAGATGGCACTAAGAAAGTAGCAGAAATGTGCAGAAAGTCGTTTTTGCCTGGCCCTAAGACAATCTTGGTACCCTAGTGGTGCACAGCTTTCATGGAAATATGAACATAAAACAGCGTTTCACTTGTTCTAGTGTTGGGGGGGGGGTCTTATACATGTCATATTTACCACTGTAGGTAAGTCATCACATTTCAGGTGGCGAGCAGATCATTTAGAGTCTTTCCCCCGCTGCTAAACACGATCCCGGGCCTTCCTGCCCCGCGGGCAACAACAGAGGGGGTACGGCGGGGTTAGCACCCCCATGTCTTTCAGCTCTTCAAATGAGAAGAGTGTCCGTTATTACGCGTAAAGACGAATATTCATACGAGTGCGTGTCTGTGCGTCCGTGGCCAACGGCCACAGACGCCACATTTAGGCCGGTTTGAAGCTGCAGACTCGCCCCACTGTGCTGGCACACTACACACTTCACCTTTACACTTGCGTTTAGCCGTCTGGCAGATGCGAGCTCAGCAGCCAGCAGATAAACTAGTCCTGGCGGAGGGATACGTAATACTGATCATCACATCACGGTGGTCCCATATGACGTGGTCGTGCAGCTGGTCGTCCCCCCGCAGCGGAGAGCCGCTGCGTCTCGGAGCACCAACAGGCGCAAAACACAAATCCGATTTACAGCGTGACAGGCATGTTGCCATGGATACACCCACGCCTACTCGCTGGTATTGATGCATTTCTTCTTCTTCTTCTGTTTTTTTTAGGAAATGTGTGGATGCGAAGTGGGGAGCACGCACCAGGCCGCCTCCAGATCTGCAGCCACCGGAGGCAGGTGGTGTGAAGCACCTCCACCTCTATATGATAATGACTTCTACACCTGACAGAACGGTGTTACCATGGAAACCCCCCCCCGAAAAAAAGCACGAGAGACCCTGGGGTCGGGGGGTCCGGGGTAGCCCCAAACCGAGGCGTTAGCGAACGAACACGCACGCAGCCAGCCAGACGAGGACTGTTACGCACGGTGCGGAGCGGTCTGGCGGAGGCGCCCGGGGAGATCCGGCGCCTCCTTTACGCGCGGCGGTGCAAGCTGTCCCTCGTGCCAGACTCCCGAATGATTGACAGCAAATGCAATATGCTTCCAAATAAAAGCTGCTCTACTATTTCACTTTCATTTAATTAATTTCGGGTTTTTTTGGGGAAAACGGGACAGCTGGTTAAAGAAGCGCGCCAACACCTATTCGTTTCGTTATATCCACCACGTTTCCAGTCGGAGGAGGAAAGCCACGGCGGAGACCTGGATGCGGTTTCTGCACCGCCTGGATCATGCGGGTTTTATTTGATCTAAACCGGTTTTGGACGCTTGCTGAGCTTTTTTTTCTCCTTTTTGCGGCGAAGCTGCGCGTATCCCAGACAGCCCGGGAAGAGGACAAGACTACTAATCAGGAATCACTACCGGCATTCCCTTCTTTTCCTAACAGAATTCCTGCAAATCCGAAAGGGTTTTGTCCAGGTGGTCGGGCACCGCGGCGGTGCGCGCGCTGCAGACGCTCGACTCGGCTCGTCCGGATGCAGCGTTAAGACTCTGCAGGCTCGCCGGACCGATGCGGACTCAACATGGAGACGGAGAGAAGACGCACACGCTCGTGCGGTCGGTGCGAGGGGGGGGGAGGGGGGACCCGGTCCCGACACTGCCTACCTTCTGCCGGAGGCGCGTGCGACGCTACCGCGAGGAAACCCACGACCAAGAGCACCGTTAGATCCATGGTCCGGTACGGGAGACTTCGCGGGACGCTCTGACGCACGGAGGGCGAGGCGAAGGGTTAAGAGTTCCCTCGCGGCGCCAAACCCTACCCCCCCCTTACACCTCCCCCTTACACCCCCACCCCCTCTGAGGGAGAAAGGAGGAGTGACTGTAGTGATGAATGACCTCCCACACACACCCCCCCCGCACCTCCCACCCACCATATCTGGCGCGACCACTTTCCTTCTCTTCCTTTTCATCAGGCGTTTTCGCATCCATCATCTGCGCCAGCAGAGCTGCTGCACGGCCCGCAGACCCGCAGACCCGCAGACCCGCAGACCCGCAGACCCGCAGGGGCTCCTTTTGGTTTCTACTGCACTGGTAGAAATAAATAAAAATATAGATTGACAACATAAAGGGATGCGTGGGCTCCTGCGTTTCCTTTAACGCTGCCAGGCGCATCCCTATCGGGCATGCTGGCCTTGGGATCGGGTCGGTCCTGCAGGCAGCACCGACGCGATCCGCTTCTCTTTTCTTATTCTTCTCTTTTTTTTCTTTTTTTCATGTGTTTATTTTTAGTCATGGTGTAACTTCCCAGAAACAGCCTGACTACTGCCCCCCACATCCATCTTATCCAGAATCAGCTTTACTACCGCCCCCGGATTCCTGTAATCCACTACTGTCCCCGGAGTCATGTAATCCATTACTGCCCCCAGATTCATGTAATCCACTACTGCCCCCAGATTCATGTAACCCAGAATCAGCCTTACTACTGCCCCCAGAATCCTGTAATCCAGAATCAGCCTACTACTGACCCCCAGATTCCTGTAATCCAGAATCAGCCTTACTTCTGCCCCCAGAATCCTGTAATCCAGAATCAGCCTAAACCTGCCCCCCAGATTCCTGTAATCCAGAACCAGCCTTACTACTACCCCCCAGATTCCTATAATCCAGAATCAGCCTAAACCTGCCCCCCAGATTCCTGTAATCCAAAATCAGCCTACTACTGCCCCCAGATTCATGTAATCCAGAATCAGCGTTACTACCGCCCCCGGATTCCTGTAATCCAGAATCAGCCTACTACTGCCCCCCAGATTCCTGTAATCCAGAATCAGCCTTACTACTACCCCCCAGATTCCTGTAATCCAGAATCAGCCTACTACTGCCCCCAGATTCATGTAATCCAGAATCAGCCTTACTACTGCCCCCCAGATTAATGTAATCCAGAATCAGCCTTACTACTGCCCCCCAGATTCATGTAATCCAGAATCAGCGTTACTACCGCCCCCAGATTCCTGTAACCCAGAATCAGCCTTACTACTGCCCCCCAGATTCCTGTAATCCAGAATCAGCGTTACTACCGCCCCCCAGATTCATGTAATCCAGAATCAGCCTTACTACTACCCCCCAGATTCCTGTAATCCAGAATCAGCCTTACTACTACCCCCCAGATTCCTGTAATCCAGAATCAGCCTACTACTGCCCCCAGATTCATGTAATCCAGAATCAGCCTTACTACTGCCCCCCAGATTCATGTAATCCAGAATCAGCGTTACTACCATCCCCCAGATTCCTGTAATCCAGAATCAGCATACAACTGTCCCCCAGATTCATGTAATCCAGAATCAGCGTTACTGCCGCCCCCCAGATTCCTGTAATCCAGAATCAGCCTTACTTCGGCCCCCAGAATCCTGTAATCCAGAATCAGCCTACTACTGCCCCCAGATTCACGTAATCCAGAATCAGCCTTACTACTACCTCCCAGATTCCTGTAATCCAGAATCAGCCTACTACTGCCCCCCAGATTCATGTAATCCAGAATCAGCGTTACTACCGCCCCCGGATTCCTGTAATCCAGAATCAGCCGCCTACTGCCCCCCAGATTCCTGTAATCCAGAATCAGCCTTACTACTGACCCCCAGATTCCTGTAATCCAGAATAGCCTACTACTGCCCCCCAGATTCCTGTAATCCAGAATCAGCATACAACTGCCCCCCAGATTCATGTAATCCAGAATCAGCGTTACTACCGCCTCCCAGATTCATGTAATCCAGAATCAGCCTTACTACTGCCCCCAGATTCATGTAATCCAGAATCAGCCTTACTACTGCCCCCCAGATTCCTGTAATCCAGAATCAGCCTTACTACTGCCCCCAGATTCATGTAATCCAGAATCAGCCTTACTACTGCCCCTCAGATTCATGTAATCCAGAATCAGCCTTACTACTGCCCCCAGATTCATGTAATCCAGAATCAGCCTTACTACTGCCCCCAGATTCATGTAATCCAGAATCAGCCTTACTACTGCCCCTCAGAATCATGTAATCCAGAATCAGCCTTACTACTGACCCCCAGATTCCTGTAATCCAGAATCAGCCTTACTACTGCCCCCAGATTAATTCAATCATGCAAATCATGTAAAATTACAATGCAAATGCAGGACCCTGATGAGACTAATATACCCCCGATATATAAAGAAAACAGCAGCAGGGAGTCAGTCATAACATCCCCCCCAATGCCCCCTCCCCCCCAACAAGGAAGGAGCGCAGTTCTTCTCGTTTTAAGTGGATCACTAAACAATTGTCTTTACCACTGGCTGGACCCTCCCAGTGTTGTGGTTTGAGCGTCTGTGTGTGTGTGTCCGTGTGCGTGTGTGCGTGTGTGTGTGTGTGTGTGTGTGTGTGTGTGTGTGTGTGTGTGTGTGTGTGTGTGTGTGTGTGCACGCCCATGTCCTCGCTGTTGTGTTTGGGGGTTGGGGGTGTTATTAGTGTGTTTAACAGGATGCAGATGTGAAGTCTGTTTCCAGACATTGGGCTTTTATCCTCGGAGCAAACCCCACGTGTGTAAATGTTTAGGGGTCTGTGCACATGGATGTGTGCGCGTCTGTGCGTCTCTGTGTGTGTGTGTCTGTGTGTGAGCTTGTATGTCAAGAGTCTCCGCCTCATCCAGCGGAGATGGGAGATGTGTAACGTATGATGCAAAGGTAGGAGAGTCGAGGCTTCTGTCCAGACTTTGGACTGAATAATGACCCCCCCCCTTTAATGCCTGAAGATTCTGCAGCGGCTTGGTGTAAGTACACAAAAGACCACAACATACAATCTCGCCATTCCAGGGTCCTTCCTGAAAAACAGTGTGAGCGCTGAGCACATTCCGGCTGATTGAGTTAAGTTTCTGGCAGCTTCTGGGAGTTACTCAGTGACAAGAGCGTTTTTGCATAAGAGGCCGACTTGACGTTTTCAAGCCCTCTTTTGTTTTTCTTGCGAGCTCACTGCTCCCCTCATCAGAGGGGCCAGTGGCCCTGCCGTCAGCCCAGTTTATCGTGAAGTGGCGTATAGGGATGGGTAGATAGAGGAGAGATAAGGGTTATCCTGCAACTACCGCTGTCACTGACATGTGCGTCTTTTCAACGGTAATCTGCTTCTATACACAGGCAGCGTGTCTGAAGTCAGTCTGTTTGCGTGCATGAAGTAATTGTCATCAAGTTAATCTCATCGAGTCCTTTTTTGGGAAGGTTGACGCTAGAGCCGACGGAGCGCGGGCACGGAAGTAGCCGTGATTGGCTGTTGCGTCGGCCAATAGACAGCGCGGAACCTCGAAGCGCGCTGACTTGAAACAAACGATGCGCACTGAAACATTTAGCTAGCTAGTGTAACCGGTTAGTTTCTTGCCCGGTGCGGGATTCGATACGGGGTGTACTGCACCACAAGGTGACATCACTAACCGCTCGGCTAAAGGGTCAGACCCGTTAGCTAACGGGTCTTATTAGTAGTTTACAGTCGTCACCCTCTCCCGGAAGCGCGCCCTCGCGCTTTGTTATTCCCGCGCTCCGAAGAGACTTCTGAGGATCTGCACACTTCCGGATCCCACCGCTGCCACCAATGTAACCGGTTATTTTCTTGCCCGGTGCGGGATTCGATACGGGGTGTACTGCACCACAAGGCGACATCGCTAACCGCTCGGCTAAAGGGTCAGACCCGTTAGCTAGGGGCTAACGTGTCTTATTAGTAGTTTACACTAGCTTACAGCCGACCTGAACACTGCCAGACCGTACTGTAACGTTAGCTAACGTTAAGGCTTGCTAACAACGGAAGCTCCAAAAGAGCTTGAACCCTAACCCTAACCAACAACCAATCACGTCTACTTCTGTGCCTACGCCCCGTTGGCTCTAGCATCAACCTTTTGGGAATGGGATGGGAAGATGGCGGCGCGAATTCACGTCTGCGGCGGCCTCAGCCAGTACCGTCCACGC
>NC_079223.1:45730373-45755373 GCF_029633865.1 Lampris incognitus | reverse complement strand
ACATGGGTCTAGCTCTCCTGCATCATCACATGGGTCTAGCTCTCCTGCATCATCACACGGGTCTATCTCTCCTACATGAGCTTGGCATGTCATTACTCTGCACATCTGCACCACTAACACCTTGTCATGTGCACACTCCAGTACATGGACATCAGATATGTGCAGTTAGGCTTGCAAACGCACATCACAAACAATAACTTGGTTTCTCCTAAATTAACCCCATGTGCCGAGCATGTGAGATGGCAAACGCAGGCCACCCCACGATCTGCAAGCACCTCCGAATGTGACAGCATCCCTCCTCCGGCAGGATGTTTCAGTTTCCTCTCTTGAGCTGGATGAACTGTTCCACAGTTATGTAAGACGATTAAAGCACCATGCCTCTTGCACAACTGTATTATTATTATTTTATTTGCTTCACTTTAACAAGTCAGTGATCTACATTCTCCCAAAATTCACATCACTGTTCCTGGAAACGGTCAAAGAACTTGCTTAATGGGAGACCCGTGTGATCTCCGAAACAGAAAGGGCACAAACATGTTGCACACATTAAAACAAAGATTTTAGGGATTTGTGCGCCAGTCTGTTTCTTTCTATCGCTGCTGGATACAGCTGCTCGGTTTTGTTTTCTCTCTGGCTCATGTGATGTGAAGTCAGTTCTGTGTGTGTGTGTGTTCAAACAGCAGCTTTCCTGTTGGCGCGACGTCAGCGATTCAAACAGAGAGGATGACGAGGTGGTGAACGAGGCGTCCATTTAATAAACTATCATCAGTCTTAACAGACACGGCGTTTTGTAATGCAAGTGCTTTATTGTCAGCGGTGAGCGTCTTGCAGCTGCTCTACCCCCCCCCCTCCTCCCCCTGCTGATCCGAGGAGGGCTGCAGACTACTACCACATGCCTCCTCCGATACATGTGGAGTCGCCAGCCGCTTCTTTTCACCTGACAGTCAGGAGTTTCACCAGGAGGACGTAGCACGTGAGAGGATCATGCCACCCCCCAGGTCCCCCTTGTCCCTGAACAGGCGCCTCGATCGACCAGAGGAGGCGCTAGTGTCCACATCCGGCTTCCCAATGTAGCGAATTCAGGGGGCAGCCGGGAAACGCCGCAGCCGGGACGCGAACCCGGGTCTCCCGCACCACGGGCGACTACGTTAACCAGTCGACTAAAGGGTCCGACCCGTTAGCCAAGGGCTAGCGAGTCTATTCCTCCGTGATCGTAACACCAGACAGACGCAGACACGACCAACTGACCTTTCGCAAAGTCCCGCCCCCCTTAGTTACTGTTGCTATGCCCGTCAAGCGTTTCATAACTATCCAGGAAGTAGCCGGAAAACACCAAAAACATGAAGGAAGAAAAGCGACAGTAATGATACGTTAGCTGTGTTAGCTATCAATAATAGCTAGTAGCTAGCTTAGCTTGGAGCAGACAGGTGTTGTTGATTTTGGGTGGATGAAGCTGGCCATGGTGGTCTGCTATACTGCCAAATCTATTGCCCACATTGCGCTTCCGGGTTTCGGGACGGGAAAAAAATGACCCCCCCCTCCAAACTTTTCACATATCTGGTATCGGATCTGCAGGTCCCATAGCTTGGCGGACCGCTGCTAAGGTAGGATTGGACAAGCACCGTTCTGGGGCGGGTACTTTGCGAAGGGTCAACTGTAGGGGACGCCCGACCAAGCAGGAGGCAGCTCGGGGATTCGAACCAGCGATCCCCGTGTTGGCAGGCAACGCAATCGACCGCTACGTCACCCCGACGTCGTGTTTGTGCGTGGCTGCACATGTTGGCAGTCTGCATGGCTATGAAGTCGATTCTGGCCCAATATTCACACGCCCCGCACACATGTGTTGCTGTGGCGTCTGAGCGCAAACATCTGCGCGGTTTCCGCCGCGTTTGCGAGAGCAGACAAGTGGCCCTGTCACGGGCTGCTGTTGGCAGCCACCAGTCTGTCTGTCTGTCTGTCTGTCTGTCTGTCTGTCTGTCTGTCTGTCTGTCTGTCTGTGTTGGGAGGTCTCACTCCAGGGGTCCGGCTTTTCCTCTCCATGTGAGTCATTTGTCACTTTACTCAGTGTGTGTGTGTGTGTGTGTGTGTATGTGTGTGTGTGTGTGTGTGTGTGTGTGTGTGTGTGTGTGTGTGTGTGTGTGTGTGTGTGTGTGTGTGTGTGTGTGTGTGTGTGTGTGTGTGTGTGAATCTCATGTCAGGTTCTCTCCAAAAGCATGACAGGTGTTCTCTCAAATTCCTCATCTCTGACCACCCCTATCGTTCTAAGTTTGACCGGCTCTCTCACTCACACACACACACACTCTCACTCACACACACACACACACACACACACACACACACACACACACACACACACACACACTCTCAATCACACACACACACACACATACACACACACACACACACACTCTCACTCATACACACTCTCTCACTCACACACACACACACACACACTCTCACTCATACACACTCTCTCACTCACTCACACACACACACACACACGCACACACTCTCACTCACACACACTCTCTCACTCACACACACACGCACACACACACACACACGCACACACTCTCACTCACTCACACACACACATACACACTAACACACACACACACACACACACACACACACACACACACACACACACTCAGACAGAGTTACAATCCTCCCAACAGAACAAGCCAACGGTAAACAACACATTCTCTAATTAGCGCATATCAAACATAGAAGATGGCGGCGTGAACTCCCGTCCGCAGCGGCCTCACCCAGCGCCGTCCCCTGCAGCCTCTTTGTCCAGTTGAGTTTGGGTCTTCGTCCGATTGCTGGGAGAGCTGGCCCTGGTTCGGTCTGCCGAGTCCGGTGGGCCCACGGACCACGGCCCCTTCTCAGAGCTGTGCCGGAAGAGGAAACCGCGAGGGCGGTGTGACGGGACGCGGAAGCGGGGCAGGCTAAGCTAACCGCTAGCCCATGCAGACCGGCAGCTCCCACAGTCCTCCTGGCCGGCGTTCCTTCTCCTGGACAGTGATTTGTTTGTTTTTTTGTGTGTGGATATATGTGTTTCTGTAGTTTTGTGTGTGTGGGGGGGGTTTATGTGTCCTTGTAGGTTTCGGATCTGTGTTTTTGTCTTTGTGTTGCACTGCTGTGGGCTGGGGGGGGGGCATGTTTCGTCTCCTTGCACGTAACCCAAGCACACGAAGTGACAAATAAATGCTCCTGATACAGAAGCTATGAGCAAACCGTTTTCTCTCAAGGTGTGACATGCGGCTGTAGTCCACATGCATCTGC
This sequence comes from Lampris incognitus, assembly GCF_029633865.1. Taxonomy (NCBI): domain Eukaryota; kingdom Metazoa; phylum Chordata; class Actinopteri; order Lampriformes; family Lampridae; genus Lampris; species Lampris incognitus. The sequence goes on along the minus strand of NC_079223.1, from coordinate 45,752,085 downwards.
ATGCCATCGGTGATGAACTGGGGGGGGGGGGGATGGGAATCTGCCACCTGCCGACAACTTTCTTAACATTCCTTAAAGACCATTCATCTTTAAAGTGGGAGCATGTGACCCGGGAGGCAGGCGTATGGATGGATGAACGCATTATGATGGGGGAACCATTTTCCATAGATTGGTATTTGGTTAGGGGGGGGTGTTCAGGCAACCGGCCCCAGCGGGGGGGGGGGGGTCTGCCATCGTTTCCTTGTGGCTCTATAAAACCGAGGGCCTTCTGGCTGTGTCTTTGTCTTTGTTCTCTATCTCCTCCACAGAGTCACGAGCCAGGCTCCTCTACACCCACCATATGGACCACCTCGGTTCCCTGCTGAAGGCCTGTAGCCTTCCGTGCCGAGTCAAAGGAGAGACAGCGAGTTGCACAATAGCCTCCTAATCATCGGTACGTTTCCAGATCCTCCAAAAACACAACAGCGCTGTCGAGCTTCCTGTCGAGCTCACAGCCCCCGCTTCCAACAGAACGACGGATCCCGTCCTAATTGAAAGGCAAACGCTGGTATTTCTGACCCAAACCCCACAACTATGCAACTATTTATTTTAGAGGCTGACAAGCGCAGAAAGGTCCGGAACAAGGCGGACCACTTTTGCAAAGAATTGCCAGTGTCAAAGGAAAACTCCAGTAGTCTTTTAAGCGGGGCCATCGTCATCATCAGAAGTCAAACCGAGTGATGGATAGCAGAGTGTGTTGCGCCGATTCAGTGGCGAGTAAACCAAAACCAGCCGACTGTTGCACACCTACCTGCAACGCAATCCTCCTGGGCAATAGAGCTTGTCAAATAGCGTCCACTAAAAGAGCTCTTTTCCTGTCACTGACCGGCTCCGTGGTGTTACGAGAGGAATGGGGAGGGCCTTACCCACCGCATCAATCATGGTAGTCTATATTTACAACGTAATGGAAGCACGAGGAAGTTGGGGAGAAGTGCTAAACAGAAAATGTACAAAAAAGGGTCTATCGCTGCACTGAAGGACGGCGCTGAGATCATCTTTTCAGACACCTCCCGAAAGGTTTTGGGTCAAGTTGCTGCTAAAGACGAGCCCTGTTAAGCGGCATGATCCGGTGACGTATCACTCTGCAGCGTGGTGTGCAGCAGTCGGCTGATCAGAATCAGAAACACTTTATTTGTCCCTTCGTTTCATGCACAAATGAAATGAAACGGAACATGGTTTCCCCCCCCCCGGCCCACAGCAGCGCAACGCAAAGACAAAGGCACATATCCAAACTACAAGAACACATATATATCCAAACTAACACATATATATCCACACTAGACATAAACATCACTGTCCTGGAGAAGCGGTGCCAGCCAGGATGACTGTCGCCTGCCCCGCTTCCATGTCCTGTCGGTGTGTCCCAGGCGGGGCCGTGGTCCTTGGGTCCACAGGATGCAGCAGACCAAGCTTGTCAGCCGATCCAGCGCCAGCTCTCCCAGCCATCAAGAGAAGACAAACTTAGACGCAGATGTGGACAAAGACACTGCATGGACGGCACTGGGTGAGGCCGCCATCAAGCTGAAGCTAGCTTGCTCGGTACCGAGTCCATGTCAAAGACTCTGCTACCCGTCGCTCGGTTTGATTCCCAATGAGTGCAAAATAGGTTTTTAATCCGCAAACACAGTGGAAGACTTTTAAAGTCCTGATTGACTCGGAAGCCTCAGCGTCAGTGACCATTGCAGTTGCAGACAAGCACACTTGCTCAGACTGCAGTCATGAAAGTGAAGCATCAAAGAGAGAAAGGCGAATCAGTTCATCTGCTCACAAAGTTTATTGAGAGAAACGGTTCATCCCTCCACTAAGTGGCCTCTCCGGTCTCATCTGACTGCAGGTACCCCCGCCCTTATAAACAATACCGTGGCATAACGACCCAACACCAAACAGGAGACTCAACATACGCTGCCAAGAGGATGGCACAACACAGGAGAGCTAGCTAACACGTCAGGCCGGGACTCCACAGTCTACACCATCCACAGGCCAGTGGCCACTCTTTCAAGGATGAGGATGTGCACATCCTTGATAGGGAGGAACACTGATTTGAACAGGGAGTCAAAGAGGCCACCTATGCTAAGAGTACATTTGTCACCCTCTTACAATGCTGTGATTGCAACCATTCCCCAATCCTCTGTGAATAGTCCACATGGCCGTTATAACTCTAGTTGATGGTCATGCCCATATTTGCATATGAAACTGGTCGTTGGTTTGGGTCGTTAGGCCACTGTATTGGTTATTAGGGTGGGATACCTGCAGTCAGTTGAGACTGAAGAGGTCACTGAAGAGGCCGTGCCACACCAGACCGACCCAAGCGTCTGTAACCCCGGTTTTAGCGGTGTGTCCCGCACTAGTCAGACCCCTGTTGGCAGCTTTTCGGCCGATTCAGCATGTTGAGTCGGCGGAGCCCATCAGTGACAGAGATCCCTCCGACTGGCTGTTCGGCTTAGGGATCCAGTGCTAAGCTAGCTTACCGGGGCCGCCGGCTGTAGTCTTCGTGGTGTGTTCAAGCGCTACGTTTTGGCCCAGACGGCGACGCAACAGTCGGCCTTCATCGCCGCTGGTGGGTTCGGTGTGTCTGGGCCCTCCGGTGAGGGGTGAAACGTTTCTCTCCGTAAACGCTGTGTCCAGGTGGACTGATTCACCTGTCTTTCGTTGGTTTTCTTGCCTGGATTTATTGAGCACAAGGACAAAAATGAAGCGCGTTGGACACGATCGCTCCAACTGGGCGAAGGCTCGACAGGGGTGGCGAGCGACTTGAATCTCAAAGCCCTGCATGCTACGAGGCAGCACGGCCGCTGGCCATGGTGACCTGCCCTACTTGCAGCAGACCGGCGCAGACTTTCCACGAGCTTGGAAATCAGTCATCGTGGCCAAATCAGGGTTATAATCGGGCCTTTAAATCTTTTAGTGCATTCCTGGTTTTGGGTTAAAACAATAACGCTGTTTCCCTTTAATGTGGCATGTGGGTGAAATACTTGGGTGTTTTCTCCACGGCTCGGGCGGTGTGGCGAGAGCTGGGAGTTGGCGTGTGCAGCTACAGCTGCTGTGGCGGCGCGGAGGTCATCCGCTGGTGCTAGCACAGGCCCACCTCAAGGCACCTGGTGCTGTAGATGGCCGCGGGAACCCAGGCTTCACCTTTCAGCCGCTCCGCTAACGTTCCCCCGGAGGAGCCGTGAAAGGGCCCCCCGCGGAGACGTGAGGGCCCGCCGAGCGAGCCGTGTGAAGTCAGCGCCGATGATGTATTGCCATGTGAACGTGCTCGGCTACGGTGATCTTGGCAAACGAGGGGGAAACGCTGCTACGATAAATCTTCCCCGGCCTTTCCCGAGCGAGTTGCGGGAGATATATTACGATGGCACCCTGTGCTTCTCAGTAGGTCAGCGAAGGGTGGTGGCTCCTGCTCGCTCGACGTTGAAAAGTGGACGAAGGTCTGAAAGGCAAGAGTCGACACAGACCTGCTAATAAATGGCCTATGGGGAAGTTTATCACATGCACTGCTAGCTATAAAAGCTGTTAGTGGACACACATACACACATGGGGGGGGGCAGAAAAATCTATATTAGAGCCAAAATCCCAACCCCAGACCCTAAAATTAACCCTCTCACTAACATTAACCCTAAACCTAACCCTAACCCCAGGTTGGGTTTCCTCCGGGGGCTCCGGTTTCCTCCCACAGCCCGAAGACATGTAGTTCAGGGGATTCATCCATACTAAATTGTCCCTAGGTGTGGGGGGGGGGGCGCTGTGATGGCCTGGCGACATGTCCAGGGTGGGTGTCCCCCTGCCTGCCGCCCAGTGACTGCTGGGATAGGCTCCAGCATCCCCGCGGACCCTGGGTGGATGACCCTCACCCTAAAATTGACACAAAAACTCCCCAAAACAACCCCGAACCCCTGCTCAGACCGAAGCCTGTCCGCAACCGTGAACCCAAACCTCGGCTCAGAAATCACACATCATCTCCCAGGGACCGAGGAAATGCCCCCACTTCGTTGGTGGTTTGTGATTTTTTTCTGTCCTTATTTGGACATTCGGTCCTCACGAGTGTCAATAAACCGAGAAAATACACACACTCCCCAAAACACACACGCGCTCACGCATATTTCCTCACCAGATTAAACTACTACTGCAGACGGAGGGGCGAGTTTATTTAGTCGGCGAAACCGAAAACCACAATGCAAACAACAAGCCTGGGGCCTCACCACACGTTTAATCCCCGACAAAGGCAGCGACACACCAGCCCTCTCTCACTTCATCCGCCTTTTTCCTCGAGTCTCTCAAGCACTCACGTTAGTCAAGGCATCCTCGGTCCGTTGCTGGCTGGGCTTAAACCTGATCCTTGCCTCTGATAAAAGGCCGATAGACACATGGATCCTGTTTATAATTCATTATTCATTCTTCCCTGCCATCCAGCGTGAATGAGATCCACCACTGTGCTCCTGTGTCCCCGGCCTGATGTATGGGCCTGATGTATGGGCCGGTTCAGGGTTTGAGCGGCCTGATGTATGGGCCGGTTCAGGGTTTGAGCGGCCTGACGTATGGGCCGGTTCAGGGCTTGAGTGGCCTGATGTATGGGCTGGTTCAGGGTGTGAGTGGCCTGATGTATGGGCCGGTTCAGGGTTTGAGCAGCCTGACGTATGGGCCGGTTCAGTGTTTGAGCGGCCTGAAGTATGGGCCGGTTCAGGGTTTGAGCGGCCTGATGTATGGGCCGGTTCAGGGCTTGAGCGGCCTGATGTATGGGCCGGTTCAGGGTTTGAGCGGCCTGATGTATGGGCCGGTTCAGGGCTTGAGCGGCCTGATGTATGGGCCGGTTCAGGGTTTGAGCGGCCTGATGTATGGGCCGGTTCAGGGCTTGAGCGGCCTGACGTATGGGCCGGTTTAGGGCTTGAACGGCCTGATGTATGGGCCGGTTCAGGGTGTGAGCGGCCTGATGTATGGGTCGGTTGAGGGTTTGAGCGGCCTCACTAGAGACACTGAGACAGGTGGGAGAGACAGCTGAAGGACAGACAGAAATAAAGTACCATGTCGAACAAGGGCCGCAGAGGATCTAGCTGTATATATGTCTCCTCTGGAATGGCCAGAAAAAAGGGATGAATGACATACTGTCTCAGCTTCCCAAAGGTTTCCAGCTTACTTGCAAGCCAAACCATGGTTCGTCTTCTAACCAACCAACATTTTCCACACGGTCTGCCTATATAAGCTGGGTCCATCCCATATTTTCCTTTGTCATGTAAGTCTATAGGCATATTATTAATATTGTAATGATCATGAATGAGTAGACTTGCTAGCCAGCTGGCTAATGGGTCGGACCCTTTAGTTGACTTGTTAGTGCAGTCGCCCATATGGGGGTGACCCGGGTTCGCGTCCCGGCTGCGGCGGTTCCTGACTGCCCCCTGAATTGGTGTCATAAGTGGGATGGTGAGACCTCGAGGCCATCGGAAGCGCGTGCTTCCAGAGGCGTGAGGGAGCTGGTATGCTGAGGCGCAGTGACGCGCTTCCTGAAGGAGTGGGGTAGTGTAACGATCATAAATGACTCGCTAGCCAGCTGGCTAATGGGTCGGACCCTTTAGTTGACTTGTTAGTGCAGTCGCCCATATGGGGGTGACCTGGGTTCGTGTCCCGGCTGCGGCGGTTCCTGACTGCCCCCTGAATTGGTGTCATAAGTGGGATGGTGAGACCTCGAGGCCATCGGAAGCGCGTGCTTCCAGAGGCGTGAGGGAGATGGTATGCTGAGGCGCAGTGACGCGCTTCCTGAAGAAGTGGGGAAATGTAACGATCATAAATGACTCGCTAGCCGGTTGGCTAACGGGTCGGACTCTTCAGTTGACTGGTTGGCGCAGTCGCCCGTGGTGCGGGAGAGCCAGGCTCGTGTCCTGTCTTGGTCGCTAGAGCAGTGACCAGGACACATACCCGCATCCGGCCTCCCACCCGCAGACACGGCCAATTGTGTCTGTAGGGACGCCCGACCAAGCCGGAGGTAACACGGGGGATTCGAACCAGTGATCCCCGTGTTGGTAGGCAACAGAATAGATTGTTGTCAGCTGCTGTGCTGAACCGTGTGTGCGTCTCTTGCCATGTGTGGAGTTATTACTGATACATACATACAAGTTGTGCATACCACGCTGCTGTAATTGTTTCCTGTGGTATGCTGCCTGGAGAATGCCACGTTTCAAGCCCCTGGGGGGCGGGGGGTGCTTTTAGGCAATTCTCCGTATCTTTTATTCTATCGTATCTTTTATTTTTCATGTGTAAACAAACAAACAAACAAACATCTTCCTAGTACACAGACTGTGAATGATGAAACACAGTCACCGCTAGAGAAGGAACAAAAGAGCACGAGGGTTATAATTTGTTTGAATATCTTTCATGTGCCCTCGTTCAATAAACATTTGTTGAGTATTAGCAAATCTCGGCCCTAATCAGAAAGAGCTGCTGTAATAGACACGTATGTGCAACCAGTGGGAGACTGACTTTGAACGTCCGCTTTGCATGGATTCGTGCACGGCTTTGGTCTCGCACGCCCGACGGAGTTCTGATTTTATCGCGGCACCAAATGTCACAAAACATGAAAAGCAGAAAATTTGCCGCAAACACACTGAACGTTCCCATAGCTATCGTCTCCATCGCTCATCACTCGGCCTCAGATGAGCTGCAGAGGACAAACTCCTTCTTGTTTTTCACAAACCCGCACAGAACTTAACTCTCTCGAGTGAAAAATGACTAACACCCAGTCATCTGTGATTAATGTTTGACCATGTGCACCTAGGCTGATCTCCGGCCCGCCAGAAAGCTCCGTTCGCATTTTGGAAGCCGCGTCACAACCTAATCACATCTAATCAGAGCTGCAAGAACATTGACTTCTGTGGAAGGACAAGAAGGAAACCATTTGCAAATGCCTTTTGAAAATGTTGCCAAATTCACTCGGGTGGCTCTGATGTAAAAAAAACAAATACATTACATTTTAGGGCCAAATGTCAAGCTATCATTTCAGCATGCCACCTTGCAACTAACATCTGATGCATACTGTAGCGAAATCGGGGAACAACGCAACCACAGGAAGTGCCGCGGCCGGGACGCGAACCCGTATCGCCCGCACCGCAGGAGGCATCGCTAACCGCTCGACTAAAGGGTCAGATTCGCGAACCTGCGGCCAGCGTGTCTTCTTATCCATGCAGGTTACACTACTTTGTGTATTACATCACATACATAACAGCTTCTGCGCCACTTTTTCATCACGCGACACTGACATCATCGTAAATAAAAGCTCTTTCTCCAGAGCAAGTCGTCCCGACGTGTCCTCGGCCTGTCTCTGTCCCAACCTCCCCTCTCCCCGGGACCAATTGACCCCCGCCCGGCTCTTCTATTCTCAGTCCTGCTCCCCAGCTGCCATGTCTTTACGGCCTCTCGTGCTCGGGTCACCCCATAAAACACTCAGGGAGCCTCTGCAGGCGGGGCAGGATACAGCTGTCAATCACAATGATTGACGAGCCTAGCAGGACCCTGGCAACAGTGATGTGTGCTGTAGGCTGAGGCTCCGCCTGCGAGGGCACTGATCTATAGCTGCAGTCACATGCCCATTAATCACAGTGAGGGAGCACACCGGCACAGAGTTGAGGACAGACTACCTTGTCTGGTTTTATATGGACAAATAAAAAGTTATTGTTACATGCTGTCCGTCCGCTGCGGCTGCTTTGAAGCGCATTCCCCCCACTGCGAAACCGAAGGTGATTTTTCACGAAGGCCAAAGCAAACACTTGTAGGATGAAGGGGCCGTTCAGGGAACTCTGTGCAGGGATTCACTTGCATGTTGTGCACACAAAGCCACCCACGCTGGAACGTCCATGGCGGTCATTTTGACCATTCGGGATTTTCAAAGTTTAATAACTCTGTGGGGGGGGGGATACAGACCTGCCGCTCGCTGAACGCCCCTGAAATTGTCTATATTTGCACTGAAACGCGTTTTAGATCAAGCGCGCAAAAAAGTCACGATAAGCTCTACCTAAAACGACCACGAGCGGTCAAAATAACCGCGCGTATTTTGCGCGTCACCACGCGCGTCATGTCACTATATATGACGTGCGTTGGTCGCGTCATTTCCTTCGCGAAGTTCGTTGCTCTGTCCTAGAAACACACCTAGCGCCCTCCAGTGGAGAGAAATGGTCTAAACTTGATTTATGATTATTTCCAACGTGTCTGGTTACAGACGCCGTTGCAGACGCAGCGTGACTCCCACCGAGGCGCTGCAGGATTTACAGTATTAAAGTTGTTGAAATATTAATTTTGGTGTCAGTCGTTTCCTAACAGACATAGTAACATATGCAATGCATTAATATCTCAACTGGGTATTTATCTTGACACAATATAGAGTTTTAAAACCGGTGGTCATTTTGGCCGCCCATGGTCGTTTTAGGTAGGAGTGAAATCCAGGTAATTCTTAATACATGCACACAATGATATGATATGTACACAGAAGGTAATCTGAGCAGATTATAAAAAGGCTGAAACACGACTGGAAATGAGTCCATAAACGGGTAAATGGTTTCCCTGTGTGTGTGTGTGGGGGGGGGGGTGACTGCAGACATATTTACCTCTGTTCCTCGGCTGCTCTTAATGGGCCGTGTGATCTACTGGGCCTCCTACAGGCTGGCTATCAATACAACATGTCATCACTGACTCTACGGCGTCCTCTGAGGGCGGGGAGGGGGGCAGGCGATGTGGGTGGGGTGGGGCGGTTGTGTGTGTGCACGCGTGTGCGTGTTTGGCGTGGCGAGGGGGGGGAGGGGTAGCAAAACTGTCAGGTATGAGAAAAAAGGAGTTGAGAGAACAGAGGAGGAGGAGGAGGAGGAGGAGGAAGAGGAGTATAGGTGACGTGGAGGAGAGTGGAGGGATGAATGTCCAGCTAAAGGTTTGTTTCCAGAGCTGGCTTTGATTAGGGACTGTTACCATGTCCTGTTCCTCATTAACTCCAGGGTCATCCACCGCCCTGTGCTTGTGCGCGTGTGAATGTGTGCCCTCTAACCCTTGTTTCTGGGGAGGCTGAGTGCAAAGATGGTGCCAAAGACCTGTCTCGCTTCTCTAACCTCATCTTCTGTACATATCCATATCCTTCTTGAGCTATCTACAGGATAATTCAACAACAGCTTATGATCTCACCGGCCTTTTCTCTCAGGGATTTACACCTTCAGGACAATTCTTTAGGTGGGGGGAAATATACACCGATCAGCCAAAAGACCAAAACCACTGACAGGTAAGTGAATAACATTGACTATCTCATTACAATGGCACATGTCAAGGGAACAGTCGGTTCTTGAAGTTGATGTGTTGGAAGCAGCAAAAATGGGCAAGCGTAAGGATCTGAGCGACTTTGACAAGGGCCAAATTGTGATGGCTAGACGACTGGGTCAGAGCATCTCCAAAACTGCAGGCCTTGTGGGGTGTTTCTGGTATGCAGTGGTCAGTACCTACCAAAGGTGGTCCGAGGAAGGACAACCGGCGAACCGGTGACAGGATCATGGACGCCCAAGGCTCATTAATGCCCGTGGGGAGCGAAGGCTAGCCCAGCTGGTCCGATCCCACAGAAGAGCTGCTGTAGCTCAAACTGCTGAAAGAGTTAATGCTGGCTATGACAGACAGGTGTCAGGACACAGTGCATCGCAGCTTGCTGCGTATGGGGCTGCATAGCCGCAGACTGGTCAAAGTGTCCATGATGACCCCTGGCCACTGCTGAAAGCACCTACAATGGGCACTTGAGTGTGAGAACTGGACCATGGAGCAATGGGAGAAGGTGGCCTGGTCTCATGAATCACGATTTCTTGTACACCATGTGGACAGCTGTTGTGCCTGTGGGTCATTTACCTGGGGAAGAGATGGCACCGGGATGCAGCATGGGAAGAATGCAAGCCGGCGGAGGCAGTGTGATGCTCTGGGCGATGTTCTGCTGGGAAACCTTGGGTCCTGGCATTCATGTGGATCTTACTTTGACACGTACAACCTACCTAAACATTGTTCCAGACCAGGTACACCCCTTCATGGCAACGGTATTCCCTGATGGCAGTGGCCTCCTTCCGCAGGATAATGTGCCCTGCCACACTGCAAAAGTGGTTCAGGAATGGTTTGAGATCTGGGGAATTTGGAGACCAAGGCAACGCCTTGAACTCTTGCCTTGGTCTCCAAATTCCCCAGATCTCAATCCTATCGAGTATCTGCGAGATGAGCTGGACAAACAAGTCCGATCCATGGAGGCCCCGCCTCGCAACTTACAGGACTTAAAGGATGTGCTGCTAACGTCTGGGTGCCAGATACCCGAGGACACCTTCAGAGGTCTTGTGGAGTCCACGCCTCGACAGGTCAGAGCTGTTTTGGTGGCACGAGGGGGACCCACGCAATATTAGACAGGTGGTTTTAATGTTTTAGCTGACCGGTGTATGTGGGCGGAAATTGAGCGTCCTCTTTTTTCTTTCATTTTCTTTTTTGTGCAAAAGTATGGGAACTGAGGAGAGCCAGCCACACACGCTCTGTGTAAAAACCTTCATGATGACTCAGTTTTTGGTCAAACGTATAATCAGTGTGCGAACTATACATAGGTGGCCTTTAACCTAGGGGCCCGTTTCACGAGCTAGTTTGGGGCCCTACCCCGCGGGGGGGGGGGGCAGAAAATAGATAAAAAACAAGGATTCAAGTTTGTTTGCATCATTAATGATATATTTTCGGACTTATGTGCACTTTCGTCCTCATGGGCAGCTCAACATGGACATAATCCAAACAATTCCTCCAAGTACAACTGAAACAATGACATTTTTGCTGTGGAATGACGAGACGCCTCGCCCTTCTCAGCAACTACTAGTCCGCATGGAATAGCACCATGTGTTTGGGAGACGATTTACAAGTTTTGTTGTCTTGTCTAATATTTTCCGTTTTTCAGCACCACTAGGACAGCTGCGTTTCATTTTCGTCTCAAGGACCCTTGCTAGCTGCTGTACTGGACAGGTCAAATCTCGGGTAGTGACCGAAAGGGTGAGATCGCGGATACAAGCGGCTGGAATGAGTTTCCTCGGTAGGGTGTCTTGGGCTCGGCCTTAGAAGAGCTCAGACATCTGGAGGGAGCTCGGAGTAGAGCCGCCGCTCCTTCGCGTCGAAAGGAGCCAGGTGGTTCAGGCGTCTGATCAGGAGGCCTCCTGGGCGCCTTCCTTTGGAGGTTTTCCGGGCCCGTCCAGCTGGGAGGAGACCCCGGGGTAGACCCAGAACTCGCTGGAGGGACTACATGTCCAATCTGGCCTGGTTGGGATCTCCCAAGGAGGAGCCGGAGGGCGTTGCTGGGGAGAGGGACGTCTGGAGTGCTCTACCTAGCTTGCTGCCACCGCGACCCGACCCCGGAGAAGCGGATGACGACGAGCTGAGCTGAGCTGAGATGAAGTCAAGTTCAGTGATTGCTCAGATGTCAGCTGAGCGCCTATAAGTGGTGGCTATCGTGTGTTATCGTTGAATGAAGTTACCACAGCTCGCCAAAAAGCGAATTAATTATGCAACGTGCATGTCAGACAGACGGGGGCCCCTTCGGGAGGGCATGGCCCGTTTCATTTGAAACGGGTGGAACACAGCTAAGGACGACAAATGGATCTGTACCGTGGCTTTCGGGGAGCTCAATTTTTTTACCGGGGGGGGGGGGGCGGAGGGGGGCTGGCAGAGGCGCTTGTTGCAGAAACATTCATAGCTGCAAGTATGCAGGCCTGCTTGCTATATGTCAGCACATCTGATATATAATAATGAGCTAATGACCACATCAGACCTCCACACGGTCCTCCACAGTCCCAGCAGGTGTAGCATCAGGGTAGGTTGTCATCAAGCTACATTTGCGGTAGAAGACGCCTCTGTTCTTCAGAGTCGATTGGCTTAGTTTTTTTCAAATCCAGAATTTGTGAGTAAGCCTCCTAGTTTTATTTTCGATATATCTGTATGCTGACTACAGAACAGACAACATGAATAATGGTGATTCAGCCCGCAGACTTAGTGGGGTGCGGACATTAGCCGGGAGAGCTTTGCCTTCAGGACTTTCTGCCAAAAAACTTCAGGTCTAACAGAAGCGTTAGGTTAAGGTGAGCCTTAGGTTAGGGTTGGGGTTGGGGTTAGGTTGAGGTCAGGTCAAGATTATGTTATGGTTAGGTTAGGTTTAGGCAAGTTCCATGAATTTGGCAGAAAGCCCAGAAAAGCCTCAAGCTTTTTGGCAGAAAGCCCTGTAGGCAAACGTCTATACAAGCAAGTGTTTTTCGCTCCTGATCTTTGAGATAAAGTGAGTTATTGCATCAACGCACGCTGGCATCTTTATTAAAGGGAATTATTAATATTGTTTTATTACTTTATTAATCCCCGTGGGGAAATTCTTCCTCTGCATTTAACCCATCCTAGCTGTGCAGCTAGGGGCAGTGGGCAGCCTCCGTGCAGGGCCCGGGGACCAACTCCAGTTCTTCTTGCCATGCCTTGCTCAGGGGCACAGACAGGAGTACTAACCCTAACATGCGTGCCTTTTTGCTGGTGGGGGAAACCGGAGCACCCGGAGAAAACCTACCGCAGACACGGGGACAACATGCAAACTCCACACAGAAGGGATCTGGGATGACCCCCCCAAGATTGGAAAACCCCGTTGTTCGAACCTAGGACCTTCTTGCCGTGAGGCGACAGCGCTAACCGCTGCGCCACCGTGCCGCCCATTAGTGATGAATCACCCTAACGCATGAATCATACATCAGTAACAGCTTCTTCTTTTTTACGCATGATCCATGACGATGAAGATGCACTAACATAGAAATGCATGGCAAGAATAAACTGTCAGTGTTTTAGACCCCTGAACATTTCACACGTCATGATTTCAGGGGAGCGCGTGTCTTGTTAAGAGGAGCCAAGCTCCCCTGTAGTTCGCACCCTGGACCCAGTACGTTCTTGTCTCTAGTGACCACCATCAGCAACGGCAACCAGTAGAAAGGCCACGAATACTGGGATGGCGTCCAGCGCTTCACCTGTGCCCCCGTCCATGGGGTTAGTGGTTGTGTCAGGAAGGGCATCCGATGTAAAAATGTGGCCAAATCATGATGCGGATTGACAAGACCGCCATCGGTGCTGTGCCCTCACAGGGTACTGATAGAAGCTATCAAATCCGCTTTGGCGCCCCCTGGCAAACAAGGAACAAGCTGAAAGAAGAAAAGGAAAAAGAAAAAAGAAGAAAGTAGACGAAGAGGATGAGGAAGAAGAAGAGGAAGAAGAAGAAGAAGAAGTTGCAAAGTTTTTGCCCCCTCTCAAAAGCAACGCCTAACTTTATTTACTTCCGGAGCAGTATCTTTCTCGTTGTCTTTTTTTCTGTAGGGTTGCAGCGTTGGCTCCTCCATATTTGAAGGCTGAAACGCGCAACAAGATGAACGTGCAGGACCCGCAGTTTTGGGTTTGTAAAGGTCAGGACGCCCTCTACCGGTTCATTTTTGGAAATGAATATTCTGAGCCGAAACGCAGGGTTTGAAAGCCAGAAACCGCAGCACCTAGCGAAGCTACCATTTTGCACATGGCGTCCATCAACAACTTTATCCAACCACCCCCATACATGATAGTTACTCCTTCTTTTCTAATTTTTTTGCTATGACAATTTCGGAATGTTACTGATTGCAACTTTGGACGGTTGTCTATGTTTTGTTAAGGAGGCTCAAAACAGTCCCAGTGAAGCAACATCACACTAGCACTTTCGGTTTGAGGGGTTATATTGTGCTCCTCTAGAGCAGTGGTTCTCAACCTTTTTGGGGTCCTGGACCCCCTGCGTATTTTTGATCTACCCTGAGGACCCCTCCACCTGAACTTGGGGGAGGGGGGTTGCAATTTGATAGAAACAGTAGAAACTGCATTTTAAATTGCATTATAGCATTTATTCACTCTTTGGGGCAAAAATAAGAGCTTTCAGTTGTAACTTAGATATAGTTAACAAAACAGAATTCTTATGCAGTAACTTTCAGATATATGTAACAAAACAGAATATGTATTCAGTGACTTTCAGATATATGTAACAAAACAGAATATGTATTCAGTAACTTTCAGATATATGTAACAACAGGATTTTTATGCAGTAACTTTTAACAATGCAAACGGGAGCGAGATCTCTTATTAAAATACAATAAATTACACTTGTGAAACAGATGTAATTAGAGAAAAAAGTCCTGTTACCCTTTATAGTTTAGGTAGATAAAGGTCTCAGTCACATTTGAGTAAAATAATCCCATTTCTATAAATGTCACAGGATCTTTTTTTTAAAGATATTTTATTTTCACGGACCCCTTGCAATTACACCACGGACCACTAGGGGTCCGCGGACCCCCGGTTGAGAACCACTGCTCTAGCGGCTTTAGAGCCAGTGGATGACTGCCATATTTTCTCATCAAGTTGAAGCCAACTGCCTGATAAGACCGAAATAAATTGGGTGGTTTCCCAGAAACCAGTGCTCCAAAGGACGCTTATCCACAGTCCTTTTCCACTGAATCCCCGCGCACGCGCACGCGCATAAACTCTTAAACTCAATAAACTCGTTGTGCGGCAGGTGCTGCCAGACGCTGCCCTGTAAGGAGCGTCCGGCAGGAGCCGGTCCGTTTCTGTCTGGACGTAAACTGGGAAAAGAAAGAAAAACGCTCACTCGGAGAAACACAGCGCCGCTGTTATTAAAGGGGGGGGGGGAACAAAAACACAATCTCCGTGAAGCGGCGCTGAAATACGATCTGTTTACCCGGCGCTCGGGAGGACAGCGTGGCATGGGAAGAATGGCGGGCGGTCTGCGGCCGATGCGCCATCTCTCCATTCTGCCGCGGAGTGCATGCCGGGATGCCGCCGTGTCCTTTGTTCCGCCTGTCAGCCTGACGTGACGGGCCTCTCGGAGGGAAGAGGAAGCTGTGGCGGAGGAGTCAGGTTTACAGAGGGGAGCTCCTCATTCACAGTTAAGCACTCCTCCTCTCCTCTCCTCTCCTCTCTTGTGTTGTTTGTTTGGCTTTTTTTTTAATCTGGATGGTATTTTCAAAGTTTTTGCCGTCGAGCAGATCGGTTGTGACGTCATTAGACGGACCGTCTTTCCCGTGCTGATTTCGGACGCGAGACCACCACTGGACTCTTTTATAACGGCACCTTACGGGGGCAAATGAGCACGAGTGGCAGACGACTGTCAGTTATCTGAACCACGCATTTTATTTATTTATTTCCTCGTTTTTCTCCCCGACTTCACTTGGCCAGTCGGCTCTGTGCGTAACTGGAGTCCACTGCTTCCGGTTGGCACTGCAGCGGTCAGTCACGGACGTAACTTGATATTGAAGCGAATCCGGGGGGGGACAACGCAACCACAGGAACTGCCGCGGCCGGGAAGCGAACCCGTATCGCCCGCACCGCAGGAGGCATCGCTAACCGCTCGACTAAAGGGTCACTCGCGAGCTAGCGGCCAGCGTGTCTACTAATCAGTGCACGTTACAATATGTACAACTTGACACTGTTCCAGGGGAAGGTGTGTGGACAGTTGTGTGCGTGTCGTTGACATTCATCCATGGTGAATCCCGCAGGCACCGCGAAAAATATGCCGTGGCCAATAGCACGCGCCAACCAACAGGAAACTGGTATGACCGCTGCAGTAGAACCCGGAAGTCAGTGGACTGCAGTTATGCACGGAGCGGATTGCCTCACTCTTCCGAGCGGTCCCGGTCGCTGCTCCACCCCCTCTGCCGATGCGGGGAGGGCTGCGGACTACCACATGCCTCCTCCGATACACGTGGAGTCGCCACCTGACTTCCGTTCACCTGACAGCGAGGCGTTTCACCAGGAGGACGTAGCGCGTGGGAGGATCACGCTATTCCCCCCAGTGCCCCCCCCTCCCCGAACAGGCGCCCCGACCGACCAGAGGAGGCGCTAGTTTAGAGACCAGGACACATACCCACATCCGGCTTCCCACCGGCCGACACGGCCTGTGTCTGTAGGGACGCCCGACCAAGCCGGAAGTGACACAGGAATTCGATCCCCGCGTTGGTAGGCAACGGAATAGACCGCCACGCCACTCGGGCGCCCAACCACGTATTGAAAGGTGTAAGCGAAAAGCCTAAATGTCCGACATGATCAATGTTCACCCCCATTGCAGCGCTACTTCCGGGTTCTCGGGAGCAGCCTGTACCGTGATTGGCGGTAACGTCTGTAAGCTAGCCGCCATACGTCAGGGTCTGTTATGACGGGTTTAAGGCGCGTCATCAGCTGCCTGCCAAGTCTCTGCTGTACAGCCGCGTGCAGCCGTGTTCCTGTATGCACATCCTCCAGAACAAACCCGTGAGGAAGACCACGTCATGACCAATGTGCACGGCAAAAACTACACAAATAGACCCTGTGGTGGACACGTATTGGGGACAGAATTCAACCCAGGAACTAAGGGTTAAGTCATGGTTGCCCTGGCAGGTTAACGCAGGGTTAAGTTATGGTTGTCCAGCCAGTTTTCTGGTTATTCTTGCCACCTCCGCTCAGTCGAGCTGTGGTTTGGTTGTCTCTCTGATTTACCGTGGATTAAAGAAAGTTGCCTACACGGCTAAAGTGTGAACCTACGGTCTTCTCCGTTCCTTCGGCTCTACACTGGTGACCCCGACGTCGGTTTTCGGATAAGTTTTCTGAAACCACACACATTATGGCTACGAACGCCGTTGCAATTAAACTGCCGGAGTTTTGGGAGTCTTCCGCGGCTACATGGTTCGCGCAGGCTGAGGCACAGTTCGCGCTCAGAGACATAACAGCAGACGAGACCAGGTGCTACTACGTAGTGGCAGCGCTGGGGGGCGCTACGGCTTCCAGGATAAGCGGTTTCATAACCAACCCACCGGCCGATGGTAAATACGCCGCACTTAAACATCTCCTCCTTGAAACTTTTGAACTGTCAACAACGGAGAGAGCACGTCGCCTCTTCGCAATTCAGGGCTTGGGAGATGGCAAACCATCGGAGCTAATGAGCAGGATGTTAAACCTACTGGGTCAAGAAAAGCCATGTTTCCTGTTTATGGAGCTGTTTGTGCGCAACATGCCGCCCCACGTCCAGACTGCGCTCGCTAACTCCACCATCACTGATCCCCGTGAGCTGGCAAAGGAGGCTGACCGATTCTTCGTCGCTACACAACGTTCCTCCCATGCCGGGGTGCTGGCTCCTACCTTCACTGGCCCCCCGCCGACATCGCGGGCGTGGCCCGACGGTGGCGCCACAGCATCAGACCGCTACAAGCCCTCTGGACTCTGTATGTACCACGCTCGATTTGGTGCGAAAGCTAAACGGTGCCGTTCCCCCTGCAACTACAGGCCGACGGGAAACGAGAGGGCCAACACTCAGTAGTGGCCATGAGTGTTGGCGATACGAGCAGGCTACTCCTCATCCTCGACACCGTCTCCGGTCGGCGATTTCTTTGTGACACGGGCGCACAGAGAAGCGTGCTCCCTGCTACTGACGTCGACATCATGGGCGGGGAGCGGGGCCCCCAGTTGGCGACGGCTGACGGCAGCCCTATCCACACCTACAGCGTGCGGTCTGTAGAACTGTGTTTTGGTTGACAACGTTTCACGTGGGAGTTCGTCATGGCCAATGTAACGCTTCCCCTCCTTGGAGCTGATTTTTTGTGCGCTTACGGTTTGCTAGTGGACATTCAGAACAGCCGTCTGGTCGATGCCTTAACCTTCTCCTCCTTCGCATGTACGCGGAGGGAAGCGGCCTATGCAGGTCTAGCCAACTCTCTCTCAGAGGCAGACAAGTTCAACCGCCTCCTCGCTGAGTTCCCTGACCTCACCCAGCCTACCTTCTCTGCACCCACCGCTAAGCATGGGGTGGAGCATCACATTGCTACGAAGGGGCCCCCGGTCTACGCCAGAGCCAGGCGTCTCGACCCCGCCAAACTCGCCATTGCCAAGTCTGAGTTCGAGCACCTGGAACGCATGGGGATCATCCGCCGCTCTGACAGCCCGTGGGCGTCCCCACTCCACATCGTCGCTAAGCCTGATGGAGGTTGGCGCCCATGCGGGGACTACCGCCGACTAAATGACGCCACCACGCCCGACCGCTATCCTGTCCCGCATATCCAGGACTTTTCTGCAAACCTGTCTGGCAAATGCGTCTTCTCAAAAGTCGACCTGGTCCGTGGTTATCATCAAGTTCCCGTGCACCCCTCAGACATCCCCAAGACAGCGGTGACTACCCCATTCGGCCTATTTGAATTCCTACGAATGCCATTTGGACTCAAAAACGCGGCCCAGTCCTTTCAGCGGCTGATGGATTCAGTGCTCCGTGGCCTTCCTTTCATCTTCGTCTATTTGGACGACATACTCATCGCCAGCGCCTCCGAGGAAGAACACCTGTCCCATCTTCATGCCCTCTTCACACGCCTCAGCCAGCATGGGCTGATCGTCAACCCGGCGAAGTGCCGGTTCGGGCTGACGGCCATTGATTTCCTCGGGCACTGCATCACTGGGGACGGGGCAGTCCCCCTGCCCTCAAAGGTGGAAGCGGTGGCGGCCTTTCCGAGCCCCCAAACAGCTCGTGCGCTCAGGGAGTTCATCGGGATGGTGACATTCTACCACCGCTTCATTCCCCGAGCCGCCTTTATCATCCGGCCACTGTACGAGGCGCTGAAAGGCATGTCCCCCAACCAGGCAGTCGACTGGACAGCAGAGCGGGACCGTGCGTTCACCGAGACTAAAGCTGCGCTCTCCCAGGCTACCCTGGTAGCGCATCCTTCACCTACAGCACCTATTTCCATAACCACGGATGCATCGGACTATGCTGTTGGTGCGGTTCACGAACAGTGGGTGGGGGGGGCTTGGCAGCCTTTGGCCTTTTTCAGTCGCCAGCTTACACCCCGAGGGCGCAAGTATAGTACTTTTGACAGGGAACTCCTCGGTCTCTGGCTCGCCGTCCGGCATTTCCGTTTCCTGCTAGAGGGCCGCGAGTTTGCTGCGTACGTGGACCACAAGCCCCTCACGTTTGCCATGTCCAAGACGGCCGAGCCATGGTCCGCTCGCCAGCAGCGACAACTCTCCTACATTTCGGAATTCACTACCGACATCCAGCACGTCGCTGGTAAGTCTAACCAGGTAGCTGACTGCCTCTCTAGGGCAGTGATTGGAGCGGTCCACCTAGGCCTGGACTATGCACAGATGGCCGCTGACCAGGCCACGGACCCGAGCATCCTCCGTCTCCGGGCCTCCGACACGGGGCTCCGCCTGCAGGACGTTCCTTTCAGCGACACAGGTGTCACCCTCCTGTGTGACGTCTCCACAGGACAGCCCAGGCCCATCGTCCCGCACAGCTGGAGACGCCCCGTATTTGAAGCTGTGCACGGCCTCTCTCATCCAGGCGGTAAGCCATCCGTGCGCCTGACCTCTGCTAAGTTTGTGTGGGAGGGACTTAAGAGAGACGTGAAAGCGTGGGCCGACTCGTGTGTTGCCTGTCAGCGGGCTAAGATACACCGCCACATTAAGGCGCCCCTGGAACGCTTCGCAGTGCCGGAGAGACGATTTGACCATGTCCACGTCGACCTGGTTGGTCCCCTACCCCCCTCCCATGGGTTCACCTACCTCTTCACTGTGGTGGACAGGACTACGCACTGGCCTGAAGCTGTTCCCCTGGCATCCACGACGTCTGCTGATGTGGCCCGGGCTTTTATTGGGTCGTGGGTCTCACGTTTCGGTACGCCTTCCGACCTTTCATCTGACCGCGGGCCACAGTTTACCTCAGAGCTATGGAATGCTGTGGGTGAGGCTCTGGGCGTCAAGCTTCATCGCACTACCGCCTACCACCCTCAGGCGAACGGCCTATGTGAGCGCTTCCACCGGTCCATGAAGGCTGCGCTTCGGGCTACTCTCAAGGACTGCAACTGGGTCGACAAGCTCCCATGGGTCATGCTGGGCCTGCGGACCGCCCCGAAGGAAGACCTACAAGCCTCCTCTGCGGAGCTGGTGTACGGCACGCCGCTGCGAGTCCCAGGCGATTTCATGCCCAATGCAACGCGTCCCTGGTCAGCTGTGGACCAACGAGCCTCCTTGCTGGACGGGGTCAGAGCTTTCACACCCGTCCCTACCGCCCAACACGGCGCTCCGGTGTCCCAGGTGCCCCCAGGTCTGCAGTCAGCGGACTACGTGTTCATCCGTCACGACGCACACCGCCCCCCTCTGCAACCCCCTTATGACGGCCCCTTCCGCGTCCTGGAACGGGGAACTAAGCACCTGGTGGTGGATTTTGGGGGCACGGCCGAACATGTTTCAGTGGACCGAGTTAAACCCGCACACCTGGACTTGATGCAGCCGTTGGAGTTAGCCCAACCTCCTCGTCGCGGTCGTCCCCCGGCTCCGCCTCCTCCCCCCGTGGAGGCCCGAGCTGCCTCTTCTGCTCCTCAGGCTGAGCTCCACAGGCCCGTGTCAATGCCTCCTAGAGACACTCCGGCCCCTGTTATCCGGAGCCGCCGCGGGGGGCCGACAGGCCGTCCGCGCCTGCCTGACTTCGATTACTAGGGCGAATTCTGGGGGGGCTCTTGGTGGACACGTATTGGGGACAGAATTCAACCCAGGAACTAAGGGTTAAGTCATGGTTGCCCTGGCAGGTTAACGCAGGGTTAAGTTATGGTTGTCCAGCCAGTTTTCTGGTTATTCTTGCCACCTCCGCTCAGTCGAGCTGTGGTTTGGTTGTCTCTCTGATTTACCGTGGATTAAAGAAAGTTGCCTACACGGCTAAAGTGTGAACCTACGGTCTTCTCCGTTCCTTCGGCTCTACAACCCCAAAATTAGACCAAGATTCTGAAAATAAATAAATAAAATAAAATGGCCCTTTTTAAGTTGGCCCAACGAGTGTAACCGGTTATTTTCTTGCCCGGTGCGGGATTCGACACGGGGTGTACTACCCCACAAGGCGCAATCACTAACCGCTCGGCTAAAGGGTCAGACCTGTTAGCTAGGGACTAACGTGTCTTATTAGTAGTTTACGGTTGTCACCCTCTACCGGAAGCGCGCCCTCGCGCTTTGTTATTCCCGCGCTCCGAAGAGACTTCTGAGGATCTGCACACTTCCGGATCCCACCGCTGCAACCGGTTATTTTCTTGCCCGGTGCGGGATTCGATACGGGGTGTACTGCACCACAAGGCGACATCACTAACCGCTCGGCTAAAGGGTCAGACCCGTTAGCTAGGGGGCTAATGTGTCTTATTAGTAGTTCACACGAGTTTACAATGCATTTGGATGGAAAAGTAGCATTCCCAGTACAACGAAGTCACATTAATGTTGCAGGATGAAGATGTTGAGATCAGACTCCAGGGCCAAAGGTCAAGTGGTAAACTGTGGTAAGGCAGGTTAAAGTTGCTGGTGTAACTTGAATCAAAAGCCAATTCAGCCTGATCTTTCTGGAGCCTGTTAGCAAGATAAAATTAGGTCAAAGCAACGTTGTGTTGTTTTGTTTTGTTTTGTTTTGTGAGTTTCAGCAGCAACTTGACCCTCCTGCGGGGCTCGCATGTCTGCCGAGGATTGTTGACACTGCTTCAGGTTTATGTGCCATGTATATGAAAGCGGGTCCACACTTATTCTGTAATGAAATGCTTGTTCTGCTGGCTCAACACACAAGTAGGAGGTAGAAGTTCTTGTAAAAGTAGTTGGAGACACCTCATCTCAGTGGCTGTAC
>NC_079223.1:45698443-45730173 GCF_029633865.1 Lampris incognitus | reverse complement strand
GTGTTGTGTGTTGTTGTCTCTTCTCAGTGTTGGATGCTGTTGTCTCTTCTCAGTGTTGTGTGCTGTTGTCTCTTCTCAGTGTTGTGTGTTGTTGTCTCTTCTCAGTGTTGTGTGTTGTTGTCTCTTCTCAGTAGGGTGTGGTTGTATCTTCTCAGTGTTGTGTGCTGTTGTCTCTTCTCAGTGTTGTGTGTTGTTGTCCTCTTCTCAGTAGGGTGTGGTTGTATCTTCTCAGTGTTGTGTGCTGTTGTCTCTTCTCAGTGTTGTGTGCTGTTGTCTCTTCTCAGTGTTGTGTGCTGTTGTCTCTTCTCAGTGTTGTGTGTTGTTGTCTCTTCTCAGTGTTGTGTGTTGTTGTCTCTTCTCAGTGTTGTGTGTTGTTGTCTCTTCTCAGTGTTGTGTGCTGTTCTCTCTTCTCGGTGTTGTGTGTTGTTGTCTCTTCTCAGTGTTGTGTGCTGTTGTCTCTTCTCGGTGTTGTGTGCTGTTGTCTCTTCTCGGTGTTGTGTGCTGTTGTCTCTTCTCGATGTTGTGTGCTGTTGTCTCTCTCAGTGTTGTGTGCTGTTGTCTCTTCACAGTGTTGTGCTGTTGTCTCTTCTCAGTGTTGTGTGTTGTTGTCTCTTCTCAGTGTTGTGTGCTGTTGTCTCTTCTCAGTTTTGTGTGCTGTTGTCTCTTCTCAGTGTTGTGTGTTGTTGTCTCTTCTCAGTGTTGTGTGCTGTTGTCTCTTCTCAGTGTTGTGTGTTGTTGTCTCTTCTCAGTGTTGTGTGCTGTTGTCTCTTCTCAGTGTTGTGTGTTGTTGTCTCTTCTCAGTATTGTTGTGCTGTTGTCTCTTCTCAGTGTTGTGTGTTGTTGTCTCTTCTCAGTGTTGTGTGCTGTTGTCTCTTCTCAGTGTTGTGTGCTGTTGTCTCTTCTCAGTGTTGTGTGCTGTTGTCTCTCTCAGTGTTGTATGCTGTTGTCTCTTCTCAGTGTTGTGTGTTGTTGTCTCTTCTCAGTGTTGTGTGCTGTTGTCTCTTCTCAGTATTGTGTGCTGTTGTCTCTTCTCAGTGTTGTGTGCTGTTGTCTCTTCTCAGTGTTGTGTGCTGTTGTCCCTCTCAGTGTTGTGTGTTGTTGTCTCTTCTCAGTGTTGTGTGCTGTTGTCTCTTCTCAGTGTTGTGTGCTGTTGTCTCTTCTCAGTGTTGTGTGCTGTTGTCCCTCTCAGTGTTGTGTGTTGTTGTCTCTTCTCAGTGTTGTGTGTTGTTGTCTCTTCTCAGTGTTGTGTGTTGTTGTCTCTTCTCAGTATTGTGTGTTGTTGTCGCTTCTCAGTGTTGTGTGCTGTTGTCTCTCTCAGTGTTGTGTGCTGTTGTCTCTTCTCAGTGTTGTGTGTTGTTGTCTCTTCTCAGTGTTGTGTGTTGTTGTCTCTTCTCAGTGTTGTGTGTTGTTGTCTCTTCTCAGTATTGTGTGTTGTTGTCTCTTCTCAGTGTTGTGTGCTGTTGTCTCTCTCAGTGTTGTGTGCTGTTGTCTCTTCTCAGTGTTGTGTACTGTTGTCTCTTCTCAGTGTTGTGTACTGTTGTCTCTTCTCAGTGTTGTGTGCTGTTGTCTCTTCTCAGTGTTGTGTGCTGTTGTCTCTTCTCAGTGTTGTGTGTTGTTGTCTCTTCTCAGTATTGTGTGTTGTTGTCTCCTCTCAGTGTTGTGTGCTGTTGTCTCTTCTCAGTGTTGTGTGCTGTTGTCCCTCTCAGTGTTGTGTGTTGTTGTCTCTTCTCAGTGTTGTGTGTTGTTGTCTCTTCTCAGTATTGTGTGCTGTTGTCTCTTCTCAGTGTTGTGTGCTGTTGTCTCTCTCAGTGTTGTGTGCTGTTGTCTCTTCTCAGTGTTGTGTACTGTTGTCTCTTCTCAGTGTTGTGTGCTGTTGGAGTGGAGACGCTGCAGCAGGGGGACTTCCACAGCTTGGCCGTGTACCTGCTGTAAGTGATGTCATCAACCTCATCCACACGCTTTGTAATCTGGATTTGCTGCAGCGCAGCCTGCCACCTGTCTGTGTCCTCCAGTGCTTCTATTATTATTTAGTTGTATGTTCAGTTAAACCACTAGATGTCACTATAACCTTTGAGTACTGTTTTTACCAGAAGCGTTGTTGTGTAGTAGAAAGGAAGTGACATGCAGGGGAACCGGAAGTAGACGCTGGAAGCCGTCCGCGCTGCAATATGTTCAGTAAGCTGTAAGCTAAACGTCAGTCATGTTCTCCTGCGTGCTTCATATGACACCCATCTCTACAGACCGCCTTGTATTATATGTAGACCAGCCTACCTAACCTTAGCTGCTTATACGCCCAAATACCACATTACCCATCGGCCACCGTGGTCTTTTTGTGTAGCAAACATGATGTATTACACCTAGAGTGCCGAGTGGCGGCTGGTGCTGAACACTTTTGGGGGGCGCAGCACACCCGACAGCTGCTTTAGGGTCCACACAGTCACAGAGTTATTAAGAGGGACAATGTAGCCTATAGACTTGATCAGGGTCCGTAGACGGTGGATGATTGACAGTCGAGACGAGGCGTGGTGGTGGGTGTGAACATGATTGACAGCCACGAGAATTGTCCAATCACATTAGATCCAAAAAAAAAACATTCAAACAATACCGATTCGCTGCCAAGAAAAGTGGGAGTGTCTGGGGCGCCCGGAACTGCGCCCCCTGGAGAATCTGAAGAAACCAACCAGACAGCAGCTTCAGGTCACCTGCTCGCCAGAATCCAAAGGAGTTGAATCGTGTGCAACTGGACTTGGTATATATCCGTGAAGACGTTTCGCCTCTCATCCAAGAGGCTTCCTCAGTTCGTGCCTTTCTGACTAGACCAAGCTAGTCTGACTAGACCAAGCTGGTCTGACTGGCTGCTGATGAGACTCAGAATTTTGTGAAAACCGCAACACGTTCCAGAAAGACCAAACAGGTGAGCGACGAGGAGAAGAGGAACAGAAGGAACAGCACAGTCATCCCGTATGTTTCTGGGGTCTCCGAGAAACTCAGGAGAATCTTCAACAAACACCGCATCCCGGTGTACTTCAAACCCAGCGACACACTCCGACAAAGACTGGTTCATCCCAAAGACCGTGTACCACACACCCCAAAAAGCAATCTGGTGTATGCTGCACTATGCAATGAGGATTGCACTGACCTATACATAGGAGAAACCAAACAACCGCTACACAAACGGATGGCCCAACACAGAAGGCCAAACTCCTCAGGACAAGACTCAGCAGTTTATCTACACCTAAAGGAGAAGACTCACTCCTTCCAGGACAGCAACGTACACATTTTGGACAGAGAAGATAGATGGTTGGAAAGAGGGGTGAAGGAAGCCATCTATGTGAAACTGGAAAAACCATCCCTCAACAGAGGAGGAGGTCTGCGACACCACCTATCTCCCACCTACACTGCCGTCCTTTCATCTCTACCCAGGAGACTCAAGAAGCCTAGCCTCCAAGAACAACAGTCGGTCGCTAACCAGGAGACTCAAGAAGCCTAGCCTCCAAGAACAACAGTCGGTCGCTAACGGCTCCAACCACTCTGACAAGGACTCCTAGAGGATGAATTCTGAGTCTCATCACCAGCCAGCCAGACTAGCTTGGTCTAGTCAGACTAGCTTGGTCTAGTCAGAAAGGCACGAACTGAGGAAGCCTCTCGGATGAGAGGCGAAACGTCTTCACGGATACATACCAAGTCCAGTTGCACTTGATTCAGCTCCTCTGGATAACCACGACCTGGACGAATGAGAACATTCACAGACCTGCTCGCCACAAGTTTGAGGGCTTACATAAAGGTGTGGTTTGGCCGGCGCCCCTCACCCAGGAAGTACATGTATTCAGACAGAAACCAACCAAATACCATTTGGACCTCTATGTAATGCTGCTGTCAGGCGCTCACAGACTAAAAAACACCTTTATTCCATCATTATTTGCATTATACAACTAAATTATATTTAACATGTTTAAGTAGATTTTCATCCCTTTATATTTGAAGGGGGGCGCGCCCCAGCGCCCCGCACTGGCCAGCCGCCATACTGCCCTGTAATTACAGGCCTGCCTGCTTTACGCACAGCCACGTAATCTACCCATATCATTTGTGATGCGCATTTACTTGGGACCCTTACACAACCCCCTTTGGGAGGTGAGAGAGGCAAGAAAGGGGTGGCGGAGGGCAAAAGAAAGAGAGCGCAGGGTTTTTTTTTATCTGCACCACTTCTCCTGCCCTTCGTTTTATCTTATGTGGCTCGCAGCCCAAATCCCACGGAGCCACAGGAAAGCATCTCCCCGAGGAGAACAAGCATGCATGACTGTTTACACCATCTCCACACACACACACACACACACACACAAAGCTCAGCGAAAACCTCTCAAACGAGAGTTTCCAGTATCTTCCACATGGCTAGATGATGATCATCGAACTGGAAGAAAATGCCATTTTTGAAATCAAAGCACTCAGTAAGCCTTTCTCGGCTATCTGGACTATCCAAACAGCCATGCAGCGAGGTACTCCTGCACTGTTGCATGTGTTGCTTAGTATGTACGGGTGGTGATGGTGTTGCCACGTGTCCCACCAGAGTGTCGTCTGCGGGCGTCATGCTGCTGGAGGGGGCCTACTTCCTGGATGCCCTGCTCGTCATGTGCCTGCCGTGAGTACACATCCCCTTCTCTGTTTCCCACTCTCTCGATATAGACGCTGCTATATGGGGACACACTGGGACAGAAATACAACTACATGGGAAGCCATCAGGTCCATCGCCTCAATTCTAGATAAAGCACCCCAGTGATAGACAGACAGACAGACAGACAGACAGACAGTCAGTCAGTCAGTCAGACAGACAGACAGACAGACAGACAGACAGACAGACAGACAGACAGACAGACAGACAGGTACCCGTCTCTCATTAGGTGTCGAGCATGTTTGTATGTGGCACATGTAGCAGTATCTGTAGGCTGTGTGTATGTAGGTGAACTTGTGTTCTTTAGAGGTGAACTTGTATTTGGATTTTTGGGGGTGAACTTGTGCTCTGACGTATAGGATGTGGCAACACATTGTCTCATGTAAGGCAACAATCAATCAATCAATCAATCAATCAATCAATCAATCAATCAATCAATCAACCAATCAACCAATCAATCAGTCAGTCTGTCTGTCTATCTGTCTGTCCGGGAAGATAGCTATATGTGGGAAAATGTGGGAAGATGGCGGCACGAATTCACATTTGTGGCGGTGGCCTCACCCAGTACCGTCCATGCGGTGTCTTTGTCCACGTCTGCGTCTAAGTTTGTCTTCGTTTGATGGCTGGGAGAGCTTGGTCTGCTGCGTCCTGTGGGCCCAGGGACCACGGCCCTGCCTGGAGCTGCGACCGAGGACATAACACCGTGGGCGGTCTGACAGGACGCGGAAGCGGGGCAGGCTAAGCTAACTGCTAGCCCACGCAGACCGGCAGTTCCGATAACACCGAGGGCGGTCTGGCGGCGGCCTCGCCTGGAGTTGACTGTGGTGTTTTTGGTGTCGTCGTGTGGAGTGCGGAGTCGAGGGTGTCTGACTGGGAGAGCTGGCATTGGGTTGGCCGAGGGCGCCTGGTCTGCTGCATCCTGTGGGCCCAAGGACCACGGCCCTGCCTGGAGCTGCGCCCGAGGAGGAAGTTCTGACAGGACGCGGAGTTCTGACAGGACGCAGAAGCAGGGCAGGCTAAGCTAACTGCTAGCTCATGCAGACCGGCGGTTCCGACAGTCATCCTGGCTGGCGTTCGTTCCCTTGGACAGTGATTTTTTTCAAAAATTTTTGTTTTAGTTTGATTATATGTGTTTTATTTTAGGTGTTAGTATGTGTGCTCTTGTAGTTCTTGGATATGTGTGTTTGTCTTTGTGTTGCCCTGCTGTGAGCTGGGGAAACCATGTTTCGTTATTTCATGTAGTAAGATGAAATGACAAAGTGTTCCTGATCCTGATCTATCTATCTATCTATCTATCTATCTATCTATCTATCTATCTATCTATCTATCTATCTATCTATCTATCTATCTATCTATCTATCTATCTATCTATCTATCTATCTATCTATCTATCTATCTATCTATCTATCTATCTATCTATCTATCTATCTATCCATCTATCTATCTGTCTGTTTCCCCTCTTCCTCCTGTAGTTGTCCTCCAGGCCTGCAGTTGTTGGTGTTGTGGGGGAAGATGGCTCATCTCGGCGGCTTCCAGAAGTTCCTGTATTACTCCATCATGTCCGTGGTGTGTTTCCTGCACCCCGTGTTGGTTTGGCATGCTACTATCCCAGGTACAGTGACACTGCCCGGTACCATACCGCTACCAAACACCGATTTCCTCAGAGCCAGTCAGTAAATGAGGTGGCGAAACTGTCCCCCACTGCAGGGACCATGCTCCTGGTCACGGCCCTTTTCAACTTCGTCCTAAGTAAGAAGGCCAAGGAGGACTCTCCCAAAGGGGAGAGCTACGACGACCAAGGGCCGAGCACGGTGTGTGTGACGGAGAGCGACGGCCCCGGCGGCGCCTTGTCTTTCTTCCATGTGGTGACGGGCAGGAGGGGGGCGGAGCCGGCCCTCGCCACCCGAGAGGGCCGTCCGGGCTCGACCGAGGTGGGCGAGAGCTCCCGAGCCATGCTGGAGCTGGAGCGCAACGCGCCGCCCGCAGAAAGACAGAGGGAGTGGCGGAGGTGGAGGGAGAGGAGACGGGCGTGTCTGAGAGGCGGAGGGAGTCCCGTGGAGAGGGAGATGGAGGAGTTTGAGAGGTGCTGCGACCCGGAGCCGGACACCACCTCAGACACGGCGCCCATGATTGCTGACTGACTGTTGGCCCGGCAGCGAGAACCCTGAGAACGTCACATGGGCTGTCTCAGACTGCACCACCGACACCGCTGTGGCCGTCCTGTCACCGCGTCTGCAAACAGCATGACATCACTACTGACCTGTCACATGATGGACATCACTACCGACCTGTCACATGATGGACATCGCTACCGACCTGTCACACGATGGATTCAGGCTGTTTCAGCCCAGCCCTCTCAGGCGGTATCCATCCCTGTCTGTTGTCATTTCACACTGTTTTTTTCTTGTTGTTCTTTTGAAGAATCATTGTGTGAATAAATTATTATCGTTATAAATTATGGCTGTTTGGCTCAATACCGGCACGCCGGGGACTCACCTGGTAGAGCGCGTCCCACATAAGGCTGAGTCCTTACCGCAGCGGCCTGGGTTTGAATCCGGTTCTGACCCTTCAGGGGCGGCACGGTGGCGCAGTGGTTAGCGCGGTCGCCTCACAGCAAGAAGGTCCTGGGTTCGAGCCCCGGGGTCGTCCACCCTTGGGGGTCGTCCCGGGTCGTCCTCTGTGTGGAGTTTGCATGTTCTCCCCGTGTCTGTGTGGGTTTCCTCCGGGGCCTCCGGTTTCCTCTCACAGTCCAAAGACATGTAGGTCAGGTGACTCGGTGAATCAGCTGTACTAAATTGTCCCTGTGTGTGTGTGTGTGTGTGTGTGTGTGTGTGTGTGGGGGTCCTGTGATGGCCTGGCGGCCTGTCCAGGTTGTCTCCCCACCTGCTGCCCAGTGACTGCTGGAATAGGCTCCAGCATCCCCGTGACCCCGGCTGGGATAAGTGGCTTTGATGATGGATGGATGGAATGGAATGGAACGGATACATTATTACACTGTAAAAAGATACTTTTTGATTCCACTAAATAAAGTTAGTGTCCGGGCTGCCTTAAAATGCTAAGTTGGCTGAATTTAAGGAGACAAGTCGAGGTAATTTTGCACTGATCCAAAACAAATAAACGTTTCTAGTCAAACTAACTCGATATTAATTCAGTTGTACTTAAATCCTTCAGTTCGCCGAACTTCATCACGGTTCAGTTCCTCCAGAATTCTCTAGATGAGGCAACGCCGTCTCCCGGTTTCTCCCAACTGGAATTCCACGGCTGACAATACCGTACCCACAATATCCACTTTACCAACCTTTATGTTACGTCAACTTTATCATTACATATTTATGTTTGAGTTACCTGTATCATAATTCAGTTCTGCTTAAGACTAAGCTTGTACCTAGAACTTCAGCAGAACAGAAGATGATGTGCCGTCCTGGCCGGTTTCGTGCGGCGGCCTGCCGGACAGACGTCATTACCGCGCAATCCAATCCACTTAGTGCGGCATGAATAATTCATGAGGCAATAAATTAGATAAAGCTCTTCGATTCGGAGGAATCAGAGAAAACATCAGTGATTTATGAGGCTGCAGCAGCAAGACAGGTCTCTTTGCATGTGCACATCTAGTATACTGGGGGGGAGGGGGTGTACGGGAGCTGGTGTAGGACACGCCCACGGGAAACGGTCACCATGGCGACGGAGCACCCGGCGTCACTGCGGCGGCGAGAGAAGCGCCTCAGCCACCCGAGCGGCGCGCACTGAAGCGTCACGCGGTGGCGCTACTGTGGGGAATACAGCAGCGTCGTCGGCATACAGAACAACAAGCACGGCGGGAATTAATTGTACGCGGGTTGTGACGGGGTTGTTGTTGTTGTTGTTGTTTTCATCGCGGAAGGTGTGGAGGACCAGCGGGGGGCGGGAGGGGGGAGGAGGATACGCCCTGTGTGCACACCTTCTGTGACGGTAAACCCTGCGGATCAGCCCCCTTGATAGCGTGCACGCCTGGCTGGCGCCCCCTTTGTGTGACTGTGGTTTCCATTACAGAAGAAAGCATAAAACTGTGCGTGTGCGTGTGCGTGTGCGGCGTGTGTGTGTGCGTGTGTTCTTTTGTTCCGCTCATAAATCAATATCTACTTTCCCCCCCTCCCCCCCTCTGTCGTGCACACGGAAACACTTTCACAGACAAACACACGTGAATAAAGACATAAACACACACACACGTACGTGTACGCACGCGCGCACGCACGCGCACAGATGTGATCCGTGCACGCCGAAGTGTAGAGCACGCTATTCGTTATTGAGTCTTGAGGGACGATCTTTCTTCACTATCAAAGCTGTGCACAGAATCAATAAGTGCGGAGAGACCCATTCATCAGACAGCTGTGCGGCCAGACAGCACACACACACACACACACACACACACACACACACACACACACACACACACACACACACACACACAATGTAAGCCCCCCTTTTGATATTAAATACATACCGGCCATAAATTATCATACATTAATTTAGCCTGTTGAAAGTGATTTATTGTGTGTTGTGTGGCGGACATGATGAGGGAGTCCAAACATAAACGATGAGACATGCCGGACCAGCATACATCCGTCTCGGTGGTGCCTGTCGGGGTTTTACCCCGGACTCGAATGCTCCACTGTAAATGAGACGAGGCCAATAATTAAGTGTCTGACCATTTAACACTGCTGGAGAGAAGGATGGCGAGGAGAGGATGTCTGTATTTCCAGCCTGCTTCCATATATGTCCTTTCTTTGGCCATACAACACGTCATATAAAATGAATTGTGCTCTCCGGTAGAGGTTGTTGAGCTGCTGGAACAACTTACTTCCTCTGTACATACTAAATCACAAGACCCGGAACATGGAAGGTTGGGGGAGAGAGCTTAGGAGAGAGAGAGAGAGAGCGAGAGAGAGAGAGAGAATGAGAGAGAGAGAGACCATGGCTCACTGACCACAGTCTAGCCACTGAAAAGGGAAGACACACACAACATCTTGGCTACCAAAACAGCAAAGAACATGTGGTCAGTGTGTGGTAGGTGAGGCGGAGACAGAGATGCACTTCCTGCTAAATTGTGAGAAATTCCAGAACATAAGAGAAAAATACCAGGAGAAACCTGAAAACCAGATTCCAGATGTTCTGCTCCTGGATGAGAAAGAACAATGGCCACTTATTTTAGGAGAGGGTCAAAGGTCACGCCGGGCGGCACAATATGTGTCAGAATGCTGCAGCCTAAGGGTCAGTGAGTGACCAACACATTGCCAAATACTGTCAGTTGCTGTTCAAGTGCTGTTCTATGTTTTCCCTTTTCCTTTTGTTTTGTTTTGTTTTGTTTTGTTTTGTTTGGTGCCCTGCTGGCCTGTTCTGCTGTCACCTGCTTTGGCAACATTGTAATTAATGCTGTCATGCCAATAAAGCATCACTGTATTGAATTGAATTGACAGAGTGAGAGAGAGAGGGAGAGAGGGAGAGAGGGAGAGAGAGAGAGAGAGAGAGAGAGAGAGAGAGAGGTAGAGAGAGAGCGAGGTAGAGAGAGAGAGAGAGAGAGAGAGAGAGAGAGAGAGAGAGAGAGAGAGAGAGAGGTAAAGAGAGAGGTAGAGAGAGAGGTAGAGAGAGAGGTAGAGAGAGAGAGGTAGAGAGAGGTAGAGAGAGAGAGGTAGAGAGAGAGAGGGGGAGAGAGAGAGGGAGAGAGAGAGAGGGAGAGAGAGCGAGAGAGAGAGGTAAAGAGAGAGCGAGAGAGAGAGGTAAAGAGAAAGAGAGAGAGAGAGAGAGAGAGAGAGAGGTAAAGAGAGAGAGAGAGAGAGAGGTAGAGTGAGAGAGAGAGAGAGAGAGCGAGAGAGAGAGGTAGAGAGAGAGGTAGAGAGAGGTAGAGAGAGAGAGAGAGAGAGAGAGAGAGAGAGGTAGAGAGAGAGAGGTAGAGAGAGAGAGAGAGAGGTAGAGAGAGAGGTAGAGAGAGAGAGAGAGAGAGAGAGGTAAAGAGAGAGAGAGGTAGAGAGGGAGGTAGAGAGAGAGAGAGAGAGAGAGAGAGAGGTAGAGAGAGAGGTAGAGAGAGAGAGAGAGAGAGAGAGAGAGAGAGAGAGAGAGAGAGGGGTAGAGAGAGAGGTAGAGAGAGGTAGAGAGAGAGAGAGAGAGAGAGAGAGAGAGGTAGAGAGAGAGAGAGGTAGAGAGAGAGGTAGAGAGAGGTAGAGAGAGAGAGAGAGAGAGAGAGAGAGAGAGAGGTAGAGAGAGAGAGAGAGGTAGAGAGAGAGAGAGGTAGAGAGAGAGAGAGAAAGGTAGAGAGAGAGGTAGAGAGAGGTAGAGAGAGAGAGAGAGAGAGAGAGGTAAAGAGAGAGAGAGGTAGAGAGGGAGGTAGAGAGAGAGAGAGAGGTAGAGAGAGAGGTAGAGAGAGAGAGAGAGAGAGAGAGACAGGGGGGGTAAGGAGGACGCAGGTGAGCTGCGGGTGGTCCTGGGAGGGGGGGCAGCGGCGAGCATTGCAGCAAGATTTATACTTTCCTGCCACAACCTGAGAGACAGTGGGTGACGGCACCTATTGCTACTGTTGTTGTTTGATATCATAATCATTGTTGTTGTTGCTGTTGTTATTATAATCATTGTTGTTGCTGCTGTTGTTATTATAATCATTGTTGTTGCTGCTGTTGTTATTATAATCATTGTTGTGTTGTGTTGTTGTTGTTGTTTTACATGCTTTGGCAATATGTACACACACGTATGTCATGCCAATAAAGCACATATTGAATTGAATTGAGGGAGAGAGGGGGGGGGGACGTGTGTGTGTGTGTGTGTGTGTGTGGGGGGGGGGGGTTGGGGGGGTATTTCCTCAGATTCTGTTCGCACCCTCCAGCGGTTTCCTCGATAGCCCATGCAGACTTAAAAACAGGATGGGGGAAATAAATCCTCATCGGCGCACTAGTGGCTTCCTCTTTTCCAGACCTGTCAGCAGCCAGCTGGGGAAAAAAAGAAGCTGCACAATGGTTGCCGGGTAATTTCTGGGTCTGCTTTCTCGCCAGTGTGCGTGGTGCCGTCGAGTCATATTATCTTTCCTCACATAAAATAATTTCACACAAACACAAAAAAATCCATTTTCAACCCTTGTTTTTTTTCCAAATGGAGTTTTTAGCGTCTTTGCGCAGGGAAGACTACAAAGACCAAGACCGCCTCTACGAAGCCGAGGTGTTGGAACCCGACACGCCCACCGCTACCGCTGATTGGCTCTGGCTGATCACCGCG
Source organism: Lampris incognitus (assembly GCF_029633865.1). Classification (NCBI taxonomy): domain Eukaryota; kingdom Metazoa; phylum Chordata; class Actinopteri; order Lampriformes; family Lampridae; genus Lampris; species Lampris incognitus. The sequence continues at coordinate 45,718,271 of NC_079223.1, read as the reverse complement.
ACCTACTATTGGAACACCCCGCTGTCAATCAATCCCCTGGTTGCCAGACGACCGCAGCAAGGTATGAAGATTGATGAGTTATACGCGGAATTGGAGCAGAAGGTGAAGGCGGAGAACCCGCGGGTCTTGTGAACGGCAGCGACTCGCACACGGCTATGGTAAGATTCGCCTCACATGACCCGGTTCTGGCGGTGCCGACACCGTCTTTTAACCGAGCGGCCAGGAGCCGCGGTGTACTTGCCCGCCGTTAACCCTTAGGAACGGGATAGCTCGCGTCCTGAAGTTGGACGCTCCGCACCGCCGAAAGCTACTCATCTGTAGACCGCCTCACTCCAGGGCCAGGTGCCGGCTGGGTTTTGTGTCTGTAGTCCGCCTCACTCCAGGGCCAGGTACCGGCCGGGTTTTGCGTCTGTAGTCCGTCTCACTTCAGGGCCAGGTGCCGACTGGGTTTTGTTTCTGTAGACCGCCTCACTCCAGGGCCAGGTGCCGGCTGGGTTTTGTGTCTGTAGTCCGTCTCACTCCAGGGCCAGGTGCCGACTGGGTTTTGTGTCTGTAGTCCGTTTCACTCCAGGGCCAGGTGCCGGCTGGGTTTTGTGTCTGTAGACCGCCTCACTCCAGGGCCAGGTGCCGGCCGCATTTTGTGTCTGTAGTCCGTCTCACTCCAGGGCCAGGTGCCGGCCGGGTTTTGTGTCTGTAGTCCGCTTCCCTCCAGGGCCAGGTGCCGGCCGGGTTTTGTGTCTGTAGTCCGTTCCACTCCAGCGCAAGGTGCCGGCCGGGTTTGTGTCTGTAGTCCGTTTCACTCCAGGGCCAGGTGCTGCCCGAGTTTTGTGTCTGTAGTCCGTCTCACTCCAGGGCCAGGTGCCGGCCGGGTTTTGTGTCTGTAGTCCGTTCCACTCCAGGGCCAGGTGCCGGCCGGGTTTTGTGTCTGTAGTCCGTCTCACTCCAGGGCCAGGTGCCGGCCGGGTTTTGTGTCTGTCGTCCGTTCCACTCCAGGGCCAGGTGCCGGCTGGGTTTTGTGTCTGTAGTCCGCTTCACTCCAGGGCCAGGTACCGGCCGGGTTTTGTCTCTGTAGTCCGTCTCACTCCAGGGCCAGGTGCTGGCTGGGTTTTGTGTCTGTAGTCCGTTCCACCCCAGGGCCAGGTGCCGGCCGGGTTTTGTGTCTGTAGTCCGTTCCACTCCAGGGCCAGGTGCCGGCTGGGTTTTGTGTCTGTAGTCCGCTTCACTCCAGGGCAAGGTACCGGCCGGGTTTTGTCTCTGTAGTCCGTCTCACTCCAGGGCCAGGTGCTGGCTGGGTTTTGTGTCTGTAGTCCGTTCCACCCCAGGGCCAGGTGCTGGCTGGGTTTTGTGTCTGTAGTCCGTTCCACCCCAGGGCAAGGTACCGGCCGGGTTTTGTGTCTGTAGTCCGTCTCACTCCAGGGCCAGGTACCGGCCGGGTTTTGTGTCTGTAGTCCGTTCCACTCCAGGGCCAGGTGCCGGCCGGGTTTTGTGTCTGTAGTCCGTCTCACTCCAGGGCCAGGTACCGGCCGGGTTTTGTGTCTGTAGTCCGTCTCACCCCAGGGCCAGGTGCTGGCTGGGTTTTGTGTCTGTAGTCCGTTCCACCCCAGGGCCAGGTGCCGGCCGGGTTTTGGGAGATAGTTTTTGCATCAGCTTTTCTCTTGTGTGGAAATGGATGGAAAACCAAAACGTGCACTATTCCCACTTATAATTGCCAAAGCTGCACTGCTTCTAACGGCCTTTAGCATGAATCGGGTTGCTTATCGTGACAATAAAAACCCAGTAGTCTGTTACGGTAGCTTGCTTTTGGCTCGGAAGAAGAACAGGGGTCCGTGTGCCGATAGGGGGGCTGTGCATTTGGGCATTTTACGCATGGGAATGGATTGTTTACGGCGACAGCTGCCAGCGTGTAAGTACAATAAGTGGAAATGAATCAGAGCAAGTGTGAGTCAAGGAGCAGACCTGTATGGACCGCAGGCTTTGTCCACATAGCCAATAATAGACAACGCGTATAGCCCACCGCACATCACCTCGAACAGAACAGAACAGAACAGAGCAGAACAGAACAGAACAGAACAGAGCAGAACAGAGCAGAACAGAACAGAGCAGAACAGAACAGAACAGAGCAGAACAGAACAGAGCAGAGCAGAACAGAACAGAACAGAGCAGAACAGAACAGAGCAGAGCAGAACAGAACAGAACAGAGCAGAACAGAGCAGAACAGAGCAGAGCTAAGCAGAGCAGAACAGAACAGAGCAGAACAGAGCAGAGCAGAACAAAACAGAACAGAACAGAGCAGAACAGAACAGAGCAGAACAGAACAGAGCTAAGCAGAACAGAGCAGAACAGAGCAGAGCAGAGCAGAACAGAACAGAACAGAACAGAGCAGAACAGAACAGAGCAGAACAGAACAGAGCAGAACAGAGCAGAACAGAACAGAGCTAAGCAGAACAGAGCAGAACAGAGCAGAGCAGAGCAGAACAGAGCAGAACAGAGCAGAACAGAACAGAGCAGAGCAGAGCAGAACAGAACAGAACAGAGCAGAACAGAGCAGAACAGAACAGAACAGAACAGAACAGAGCAGAGCAGAGCAGAACAGAGCAGAACAGAGCAGAACAGAACAGAAAAGAACAGAACAGAACAGAGCTAAGCAGAGCAGAACAGAACAGAGCAGAACAGAACAGAACAGAACAGAACAGAGCTGAGCAGAGCAGAACAGAACAGAACAGAACAGAGCAGAACAGAACAGAGCAGAACAGAACAGAGCAGAACAGAGCAGAACAGAAAAGAACAGAACAGAACAGAACAGAGCTAAGCAGAGCAGAACAGAACAGAGCAGAGCAGAACAGAGCAGAACAGAACAGAGCAGAACAGAACAGAACAGAACAGAACAGAGCTAAGCAGAGCAGAGCAGAACAGAACAGAACAGAGCAGAACAGAACAGAGCAGAACAGAACAGAACAGAACAGAGCAGAACAGAACAGAGCTAAGCAGAGCAGAGCAGAACAGAGCAGAACGGAACGGAGCGGAACGGAGCGGAACAGAACAGAGCAGAACAGAACAGAACAGAACAGAGCTAAGCAGAACAGAGCAGAACAGAGCAGAACAGAACAGAGCAGAACAGAACAGAACAGAGCAGAACAGAACAGAGCTAAGCAGAGCAGAGCAGAACAGAGCAGAACGGAACGGAGCGGAACGGAGCGGAACAGAACAGAGCAGAACAGAACAGAAAAGAACAGAACAGAACAGAACAGAGCTAAGCAGAGCAGAGCAGAACAGAGCAGAACGGAACGGAGCGGAACGGAGCGGAACAGAACAGAACGGTCTCAGCTGGAGATGTAAAGAGTCTCAGCGGTTCTGAGCGTTACCGGTCACGTTCAGCCCACACTTCAGTTTCCCCCCTGCAGTCCAGACGGAGCCTTTGCTCTCTCCGGTCCTGTGCAGCCATGTGAAGGGCATGAATAATTCATGGTAACGGTGACGGGCCAGAATCTTTTGACTTATGGAATATTTATGTGCCCGTTAGTTAGTATGAATATGGATGAAAGATGGACTGACCGTCTCGGATCCCATTATTCACCTCCTTGGTCAGCAGTCTCCTCGGTGGAGGGGAGGATGGGCAGGGGTCTGCCGTGGGCTCCTTATCAGCATTAACCCACCGCCCCCCATTCGCCCCCTTTCTTCTCATCAGCACAATGTCTTCTGCTCGAGCTATTTAAATATGTGTGTATCATGTTTTTAATAAGAACAGATGCTAATAATAATGACACTAATACACACTGTCTTAAGTTTTTTTCTTCATATTTCATATTTCTTCATTACACACACACACACACACACACACATATATACGTATATATATATATATGTGTGTGTGTGTGTGTGTGTGTATATATATATATATATATATATATATATAGTATATATACATTGGCAGTAGGGTGGCACAGTGGTTAGTGTGGTCGCCTCACAGCAAGGAGGTCCTGGGTTCGAGCCCCGGGGTAGTCCAACCTTGGGGGTCTAGCTCTGTGTGGAGTTTGCATGTTCTCCCCCTGTCTGTGGTGGGTTTCCTCCGGGGGCTCCGGTTTCCTCCCACAGTCTAAAGACATGTAGGTCAGGTGACTCGGCCGTACTAAATTGTCCCTAGGTGTGAGTCTGTGTGTGTGTGTGTGTGTGTGTGGGCCCTGTGATGGCCTGGCGGCCTGTCCAGGGTGTCTCCCCGCCTGCCGCCCAATGACTGCTGGGATAGGCTCCAGCATCCCCGCCACCCTGAGAGCAGGATAAGCGGTTTGGCTAATGGGTGGATGCATGGATGGATGGCTAGATGGGAGGGAAGGATGGGGGTTGTTGTACAGTCTGGGGCGGGGCAGTAACACAGACAGCCCCACCATCAGCAGAGGTGTGACGGTTGGTTGTCAGTGTGGTCAGAACAGCATAGTGTGGACCGTCTAGGCTTCTAGGTAAACAGCAAGATCTTACAGTTCATTCTGAATTTGATTTTTACTGCTGGGGAGATGTGTTGCCATGGGGACCTTGTATGTTTTAGGGTGAATTAAATGAAAAGCCCGGTTTTAGTGTACTACATTGCACATGTAAACTGAAATGAGAAAAGAAGCCCCATAGACCCAGCTTTGTATTTGTGAGTTGTTTGGGTGCTCAGTCTCCCTTGGTTCAGCAGACAATAAGTATTGAGATGATGAACGTAATACAGAATAGAAAAGACCCCATAAGAGGACTGAGCCCCAAGTCTCATCCACGTAACAGCTGGCCTCCATCCTGCTGACATCGTGACCCTTTCTGCTTCCTTATATCTCGCCTCGTTTTAACCATTTCTTCGTTGACTAGCTGTTTAAACGAGTGACGTGCGTGTTCAGGATGGCTTCAGATCTGACCGGCTGGCCCGCTGAAGGGCCGTGCTTCCTTCTTCCCGACCGAGTCCTGAGTTAAGGTAGCGGCGGGGTTTGGAGCACTGCGCCGCTGCAGCGTGGTTTCACGCTCGCTGAGTCAGAGGCATTTTGTTTTGCATTTACAAACGAGATATGTCTGCTGCTGCTGCCGTCTTCAGTCATGTGATCGGTAAAGGCCGCTGTCGCGTGCCAAAAGGATTGAACTTTAGATGCTGTGTTTAGCGAACAAAGTAGCGGCCTCATGGTCGCTAGCTGTGCTCTTCTTTGGTCTGCAATTAAGCCTTCTTATCACGTACCATGTAATGGGAAAGATATCCAATCAGTTTTATTTGTATAGCCCAATATCACAAATTACAAATGGGCCTCAGTGGGCTTAACAGCAACGCAGCATCCTGTCCTGAGACCCTCTCATTGGATAAGGAACAACTCCCTAAAAAAACCCTTTAACAGGGAGAAAAAATAGGAAGAAACCTCAGGGAGAGCACCAGAGGAGGGATCTCTCTCCCAAGACGGACAGCGTGCAATGGATGTTGTGTTCACGCAATTTACATAATACAACATTGAAAGAGGATAACAGAATTATAATGGACATAAAATTTATGAAGAACATGATGCACAGGATGCCAAGCAGTGTCCACGTGCCAACGGAGCAGTCCAGGACCCAAGCCACATGATATTCAATCCTGGACTTATCTGCTGGGACCGGCACAGGGGCGGTGGTCACCGGACAACACATTTTTTCAAACATTTTGCTTCTTGACAAATAATCGGGAGATTTTGACGGACAAGCTGTCAAGCTGAACACAAAAATACTTTCAGATTTGCTGTATCACGTAGGGGCGGCACGGTGGCACAGTGGTGAGCGCGGTCGCCTCACAGCAAGAAGGTCCTGGGTTCGAGCCCCGGCGTAGCCCTTGACACATCTCAGTCCCTGACCAGGTCATTTAATTCTGGCTGTGTTATCAGATGAGGATAACCAGGCATAAAGGGTTCAACATCTGGATCAGTGTTGTTTTCCACATCTGGTTCGTGCGTTGTGACATCTTCATCTGCCTCATCTGGGCTCCATATCTCTGGTGGCTTCGGTACTGGCAAACTGTCATCACGTGGCACTGGTCTCATGGCTGAAAGCAGATTGGGGTATTCAGTGGAGTTCTTACTTTCAGTAGAGAAGCCAGATACGTCGGTCAGACAGAAGTAACAGTCCCATCACGTGACCCTTCTGTTCTCACCATATCATTGGGACCGCAAATGGCATTGACCAGGTACTCTGAACCAACCTGAGAGCTTGGCTCAGAGTACCTCTGAACCAAGCCCTCAGGTTGACTGCACTTGTTGCACAACAAATGTGAGGAGCCCAGGGTTTCTCTTAGTCACCAATTTTAAATCCCAAGTAGAGCTCATAGGCTTCCTTAATAAGTGCACTCATGGTGCGTCTTTGAGTCTTGAGCGGCTACTCGCCACAGATGTAGCAGAATTTATTGCAGCTGTTGTAACGTTGACGAGACATTTCCGCTGTATTAAATCTTCCTGAAGACGATAAATCCTGTTGTTAAGTGTACTCACTACGCTACTGCCTGAAGAACATGCGCAGCAACATGCATCCAAACAGCATCTAACCTGACTAACCATGCCCAGGCATGCTTGGACTGAGCAAAACAGCTTGCTTTGTGGGCAATACACTGAGGGGAAATCACAAACATAGGTTATCTCTACAAAACAATATGTGAGAGGAACATTCTATGATGATTTTTGTGATCAGCAGCCCCAAATCCATAAAATACACCCGAAAGTGTCCAGGAAGCAAAATCTTTGTTGTCCACAGTGTAAACGACAGTCAGTTGCAGTTTTTCTTTTGTTTTTTTTTTGGGGGGGGGGGTAATTACAGGACATCGCAGGACATGTAATTACTGGACAGTGAGTGTAAGGACAGGATGCTGTATTGCTGTAAAGCCCACTGAGGCAAATGTGTCATTTGTGATAATGGGCTACACAAATAAAACTGACTTGACTCGAGCTAGCCCACTGGATTTAGCGCCCTAGCCCTTGCTGGTAATGATAAAGTCTTTCATTGTTGACCGGTTATTCTGAACTTATTGAAAGGCATTTGCGGTGGAAAGTAGTCCACATTGTGACACGCCATCACGCCATCAGCATGGCTTAAATAGTAAGTAACAAGTAGCCTATCAGCGGGGTCGTTTTGGAACCACGAGTTACAGCAGTTTTAACTGAACATGTGGCCTAGCCTATAATTTGACGTCCATCTTACCGCTTCAGTCTGCTCCTCTTAAATAGTGTTGCTGGCTTCTTGAAGATGCTGATGCCCAAACAGTTATGTCAGCTTTCTCCCACAGCGCGTACCAGTGCCACTGTGGGCTATGCATCACAAAGACCTGAGGGGCCTTTAGAAATGATTTAGCTCGTCTGGGAGGGAGACATCATGGACAGTGGGTCCACTATTGGAGCTTTTGTAGTCTGTGATAGACTGAATGCCTTGCCACATTCGCCGGGGATCGGAGCTATTGTGAAAGTGGTCCTCTATTTGTAGGGAATATTTATGTTTGGCTGTTCTGGTGCCCTTTTTGAGGGTGGATCTGGCTGCGCTGTAGGCCTCGCAGTTACCTGACTTGAACGCTGCATCCTAGGCTTTCAGCAGCTGCCGGACCTCACTGGTCATCCAGGGTTTCTGGTTTGGGAAGGTGTGGGTTGATTTTTTTGTTGTGACACTCTCAGTGCAAAAGTTAATGTAGGCTAGTATGGCAGATGTCTGTTCATTAATGTCTGTATGGGAGCCATGGGTAGCTGAATGTGCAAAAATACTCCAGTCTGTGTTGTCAAAACAGTGCTGGAGTTCTGAGACTGCTCCTTCTGGCCGGACAGTGATTGTCTTTACTGCTGGCTTGATCTGTTTTATGAGGGGTTTGTAGGCCGGGACCAGGAACAGAGAGAGGTGGTCAGACTGCCCCAGGTGGGGGCAGGGAGTAAACTTGATTGAGTCCTTAATGTTAGTATAGAAATGGTCCAGGGTGTTTTGTCCCCTAGTGGGGTAGCAGACATGTTGATGGAATTTTTGGCGATACAGCCCTGAGGTTAGCCTGATTAAAATCACCACCTGTGATAAAGACATTGTCCGGGTGTTTGGCCTGTTGTCTGCTGATGGCACATTGTAGCTTCTCGTGCTGATGTTGATTTACAGATAGTAGAAATGGAGTGCCTGTATCATTTATTTTTTGATTTTGATATACTTTATTAATCCCTGTGGGAAATTCTTCTCTGTATTCACCCATCCTAGCTTTGTAGCTAGGAGCAGTGCGCAGCTGCCGTGCAGCACCCAGGGATAGACTCCAGTTCCTCTTGCCAAGCCTCGGTTCAGGGGCACAGACAGGAGTATTAACCCTAACTTGCATGTCTTTTTGATGGTGGGAGGAAACCAGAGCACCCGGAGAAAACCCACTACAGACATGGGGGGGGTGGGGACATGCAAACTCAACAAAGAGGACGACCTGGGATGACCCCAAGGTTGGACAACCCTGGGGTTCGAACCCAGGACCTTCTTGCTGTGAGGTGACAGCACTAACCACTGGGCCACCGTGCTGCCCGATATGATGTTAATGTGATAAATATGACGTTATCATATTTTCTATTTTTTTTGTTTGCGGTGATCTGATTTTGTAGGGTAGTTGGCATTAAAACTGGCAGCATGCATCGTGTTGAAGCGCCGCTTGGGATCATCTGCTTTGCAGACAGCTCCGGTCTTCATGCATGTCAAGCATGTTGGTTTGGCATTTATGTGGTCCGGTCAAATAAAACAAAGCTGATCAGTCCAGTCAGATGTGAACTGATGGTTTACCTGGTCGACTTTCTGCCTTTTTGCGCAGGCAATGTTCTTTGTTTAGGACAGGTATTGATTATCTGTGACTTAGCTGGTGAGTGGCTCTATCTCGTCAAGGACCGTAGAGAGCGCGGAGTACGTCTTAGGTCTATGCGCGCTCTCCGGCATAGGTCAAGTGTACCGTGTGGGGTGAGGTCAAAATAAAGTAGAGCCGCACGCACTTTATTTCACATGTTGCGCGCTGTATTTCACATGTTATGACACATGCGTTAGTGCCAATGTGTTGGTGCGGGCCAGACATTTGGGCTGTCGCGGGCCGAACCTGGCCCTCGGGCCGCTTATTGGGGTTCAAGGCTATAGAGCAACTAGCCATGCAGCTTCAGCTAATGAGCAGTCAGAAGCGTTAGCCAGCACAAGGCAGGCTAATGTTGTGTTGAGAGAAGAGTAGAGAAGGAAAAAAATGGGGCCTTGTTGGTTGTAGAAATGTCCCAACTTGCACATAACTACGAAGTCATAAGTTAGAGAAATTAGAATAGACATGGAGATTTACCGAAAGGTTCAGACTTCTATGCGGAGCTCCTTCTACCCAGGGAACTCACGCCGCCATTTTTCTGCTGTTCTTGCTGCTAAGAAGAGATTACACCATGTAGCTTCACTGTGGTTTTGCTGGCAAAGTCTACTGGCAATTGTGGTTTATGACAGATGACACACTTTGGAGGTCCTTTCGCATTTCACAAACGAATCTGGAGTTTTTCTTCACACGGAGAGCCATGCTCCTGTCACCTGCCACATTCTTCCATTGTTTATCTGCTTGCTTGTGTGTTTTGTGGTGATATTTTTGGCCACTGGTTCCTTTCTTCTTAAGGGTGTGCCAGATGGGTTGGTTTGACAGTGCCAAAAGTTACAACACTTTCTCCAATAATGATTTCTGTTTATTTCAAGAATCGCCTTCTTTTCTGTCTGGTTTTGGTTTTGGATTGTGTTTTCGGAGTCAAATGGGGGCAAATTTGAGAGCTTTCCAGCTTTTTTCATGCATGTTGAAACGTTGCAGCATGACACACCCTGCAGTGTAAACACCTGTAAACCCACACCAGCATTTACCACCGGGTGCATGTAAAGCACCATCGTTCTTAAAATGGGTAGAGTGCATGCATAAAGACAGCCATTGGTGATAGGGGATGTATTTTTACTTTTTCACTTTTGATTCTCGCTTTTGCTCTGGAATCTGAATTTCCTGAGCACTCGACTTAAAATACCTAATGTGACCTTCTGTCCAAACACATTTGGTAATTTACATGACAAATCAATATGAAACGCGGGCTGGAAGGCCATTATCTTATACTCTGTCCAAAACCAACAAGTTCTATTTCCAGCAATCTCTTTTCTCTCATCTGGCCTCAAAACGGTAGAACAAACCCCCATCCTTCATTCGAGCTACAGACGTGTTTATGTCCCTTAAGGCCTAAAATCTTTCCTTTCCAGTTGAACTTTAATCTTTAAATGGGGTTTGAACAAGACTCTTGTGATGATTTGTGCTGTTGTTCTGATGTGAATCCCTTGTTGGTGTCTTCCATGTGTCTGTGATACAGACACATGGCGTTGTCTGGCTATGCTGAATCTTCCATCACTCCCTGCTGATGATCTAAGGCACGTTTACACTTGATGCACGTGACATGTCATGCAGTCCTGACTATAATATGATTATCATTTAGTGCAACATGATGCCTATTGGCGGCACGGTGGCACAGTGGTTAGCGCAGTCGCCTCCCCAGCAAGAAGGTCCTGATTTCGAGCCCCGGGGTAGTCCAATCTTGGAGGTCGTCCTGGGTTGTCCTCTGTGTGGAGTTTGCGTGTTCTCCCCGTGTCTGCGTGGGTTTCCTCCGGGTGCTCCGGTTTCCTCCCACAGTCCAAAGACATGTAGGTCAGGTGAATTGCCGCACTAAATTGTCCCTAGGTTTGAATGTGTGTGAGATTCTCGGCCCTGTGATGGCCTGGCAGCATGTCCAGGGTGTCTCCCCGCTTGTGACCCTGAGAGCAGGATGAGCGGTTTGGATAATGGGTGGATGGATGATGTCTATTGGTGATGCACAAATTCATATTCTAATAGCTGACTCTTATAAGTCGGTTTGCAGGAAAAGAGTATTAACTAAATAACAAAATGGAGAGCAAAATGAAATGTACTACTACTACTTTCGGCTGCTCCCGTTAGGGGGCGCCACAGCAGATCATCTGTTTCCATTTCTTCCTGTCCTCTACATCCTCCTCTGTTACACCAGCCACCTGCGTGTCCTCTCTCACCACATCCATAAACCTCCTCTTTGGCCTTCCTCTTCTCCTCTTCCCTGGCAGCTCCATATTCGGCATCCTTCTCCCAATATACCCAGCATCTCTCCTCCACACACGTCCAAGCCATCCCAATCTTGTGTCTCTTGCTTTGTCTCCAAACCGTCCAACCTGAGCGGTCCCTCTCATATACTCGTTCCTAATCCTGTCCTTCTTCGTCACTCCCAATGAAAATCTTAGCATCCTCAACTCTGCCACCTCCAGCTCCTCCTCCTGTCTTTTCGTCAGTGCCACTGTCTCCAAACCATATAACACAGCTGGTCTCACAACCATCTTGTAAACCTTCCCTTTAACTCTTGCTGGTACCCTTCTGTCACAAATCACTCCTGACACACTTCTCCACCCACTCCACCCTGCCTGCACTCTCTTCTGCACTCCCCGTTACTTTGGACAGTTGACCCCAAGTAATTAAACTCATACATCACATCTACTCCTTGCATCCTCACCATTCCACTGTCCTGAAATACATGATATAAATGCCTTTTTTTTTGGCAGATGTCATGCATCAAGTAATCAGTTAAATCCATGGCAGTTTCCCACAGTTAGCTGTGTGGCTCTCGCTCTCCACATGGACTCTGTGCTGCTGTGAGAAGAGTGTTTCAGAGTCACTGGTGGCTAATTTCCAGCTGTGTGAGGTTAAACTGAGGTGAAGGAGTCATGCTTGGGGATGGGGGAGGGGGTTCAAGTGACTTGCTGTGAATGCATGGTTTGTCACAAAGCATGGCTAATGGATTGACCTCACTGCGAGCGCACTGTGAAACCTCTCCATTCTCTGTGACGTGTGTCTAAATGAAGTGGTGAAACATGCCGGCGTCATTACATCCCAGCCCACATCTTTTATAGAGAACCATGGAAAAGCGCAGTGTGATATGCTGTTAATGGACTGTATCTCTTCCCTTCGCCATGTCTGACTGAGTACTGTGGTGCAACTCCGTGCACATCCAGAGAGTTTGCTAGTTTTTGGTCTCTAGGTGGCAGCATCAACACATCAGCGTCGTTGCAAAGCTGTAAATGGCCTAGTGTTGTAGGATAAGAAGTGGCGTTGATACTTTTTAAACGTTTAACATTAATTTGCGCAGATTCTATTCGAAGTTTGATAGATTTTTTTTATTGTCTTTTGAGAGGATATTTGTATTCACTCTTTGTACAGAGCCTTACATACAGTACATAGATGTACACATACTATACATACCATAGAGGACAGGGAGACAATACATTTACACAAGAGCTTAGAGCAGTGTTTCTCAACCCAGTCCTCAAGGAACCCCTATCCTGCAGATTTTCTTTGCAACCCTGAATAGGTACCTGTTTGTAGTAATTCAGCAGTGAATGTCAGAGTTTGCACACCTTGCATAATTAAGTGCTGTGAGATGATTGGTTGAGTAAGTACAAGCAGAGTTACCTATGCAGGGTTACAGTGAAAATCTGCAGGATAGGGGGTCCTTAAGGACTGGGTTGAGAAACACTGGCTTAGAGGTTCAGTGAATTTAGAGCTTCAATGGTGGAAGGAACGAAGCTCCTTTTAAAGCGGCTCGTCTCCAGGTGAGGGACCTGTACCTGAGACCAGATGGAAGCAATGTCTCCCTCCTGCCTGAAAGTCTGTGCTGACCTCCTGGCCCCCCCATCTTTACACTTGATCTTCAAGAGAAAACTGGAGCTGTGTGAAGTAGCCTCCTGCTTCAAAAGCTCCACTCTCATCGATCGTCCCCAAGAAACCCCCTGTCTCAGGTTTAAATGACTACAAGCTCGTCGCTCTGACGTCTGTGGTCATGAAATCCTTTGAGAGACTGGTGTTAGACCACCTGAAGGACATCACAGGCCCCCTGCTAGACCCCCTAAAGTTTGCCTACGAGGCAAATAGGTCAGTGGATGATGCAGTCAACATGGGACTGCTCCTGCATAAGATATAGTCCACCTCTGTGCACCTTCTCCCAATCTTATACGTCACCCTGTGTTCCTCCCTCTCCTTGAAACATGTGTTCACCACAGCCATTTACATCCTTTTCGTAAAATCCACCATCATCTGTCCTTCCACATTCCTCTCCTTGACACCATACCTACCCATCACCTCTGTCCCCTTCACCAACATGCCCATTGAAGTCGGCTCCAATCACCACTTTCCTCCTTGGGTACCCTCTCCACCACTTCATCCAACTCACTCCAGAATTCTTCTTTCTCTTCCATCTCACACCCAACTTGAGGGGCATAGGCGCTGATAACACTCGTCATCACGCCTTCGATTTCCAGCTTCATACTCATCACTCTGTCCAACACTCTTCACCTCCAACACACTCTTGACATACTCTTCCTTCAGGATTACCCCTAACCCATTTCTCCTCTCATCCACACCATGATGGAAGAGTTTGAACCTTCCTCCGATGCTCGTGGCCTTAGTCTCCTTCCACCTGGTCTCTTGCACACAGTATGCCTACTTTTCTTCTCTCCATCATGTCAGTCAGCTCTCTCCCTTTACCAGTCATAGTGCCAACATTCAAAGTTCTGACTCTCACCATTCACACTCCTACCCTTCCTCCTCTCCCAACTGCCTCTGGACATGCCTTCCCCCTCTCCCTCTCCTTTGCACAACAGCAGCATAGTGTCCACCGGCACCCTGCTGGCCAATAGTACTGGTTGCAGTCATTGGTAACCCGGGCCTCAACTGATCTTATGACCCACATATTTGATTTGGCAAAGATTTTACCTCCGGATGCTCTTCCTGACACAACCCTTCCCATTTATCCGGGCTTGGGACCGGCACTAAGAATGCGCTGGCTTGTGAATCCTCAGTGGCTGGGTTAAAGAGTCTCTACAATATGATGTTATCATTTTACACAAACAAGATTTTACCCTCCACTTACATTATAAGCCAAAGATAACTGGTTATTGGGTGGCTTTTTGATTTTGTTTTTTTGATTTTGAGATAATTAATGATCCTCGTGGGGAAATTCCTCTCTGCATTTAACCCATCCTAGCTGTGTAGCTAGGAGCAGTGGGCAGCCGCCGTGCAGCACCCGGGGACCAAGTCCAGTTCGTCTTGCCATGCCTCGGTCAGGGGCACAGACAGGACTATTAACCCTAACATGCATGTTTCTTTGGATTTGGGGGGGGAGGGGGCAGAGCACCTGGAGAAAACCCACTACAGACACGGGGAGAACACGCAAACTCCACACAGAGTTTGGCCTGGGATGACCCCCAAGGTTGTATAACCCTGGGGTTTGAACCCAGGACCTTCTTGCTGTGAGGCGACAGCGTTAGCCACTGGGCCACCGTGCCACCACAGTTATCACCATAGCTACCCTGTGAACAAACACTGAGGTCTGGCCACAATCTGCTCCACTTGTGTACTTTCCGATGTCAATCAAAATGCAAGGAAAAAAATAGTTTTGTTCTGAGGTTATTTCCTGTTTTTACCTGGGCCACTTTTCATCCTCTCAATCCTGGAATTCACCTAGATGGGGTGTGTTAAAGCAACTCACTTTCACTTTCCATTTTGCCTTTCACAAGCATTTGTTCTCATACGTGTCTGATGCAATGTAAACAGTGGGATTAAATAGCCGTCTCTCAAAAGTCTGCCTCTGTTTTAACTCGGAGAAATGTTTGGACAAGCCTTTCGTTAATAAAGCTTTATTTCCCATGCGGACCTGAGAGCAGGGCAAGGACAGAAGTGAAGGAAGGGGGGGATAGAAATGTATGTGGGAGAAGGAGAGAGGAGAGTGAGTCTGATGAGTGGGAAAATGAGAGTGGTGTGTAGATGGTTGAGAGGGGAGGAAGTGGGAAGACCGGCTGCGGATAAAGTGTGGAAGAGGCTTATGAATGAGATGGATGGAGGGAGGATATGGAGGAATCCAAGAGTGAAGTGGAAAAGTGTTGAATGTGAGAATTTGACCTGTTATTAAGACACAACAGGGGGTTCCATAGTGTAACAGTAAGACTGATGTGAGTGTGAAGAAAGAGTGTGATGTGTGTGTTGTGGGAGAGGGAGCATTCATGCACGAGTCTGTTGACTGTTGTGAGCTGGAGGGAGACATGCTGAAAATGGAGGAATCAATAAGCAGATGTTGGAGAGCTGGTTTGTTGACAGAATGGGATGGGGAGAATTGTGGTTGTTTGGAGTGAATGGCAAAGTGAAAGGAAGTTTTTAAGTGTGTCTGATGCGTCAGCTTGCTTTTCTAGGTTGTCGGTTAGCTAAAAACGTGATTGAGACAAGCTAGCATTAGCGCCGTTGAACCACTGCTACCTGTATCTACTACTACTACTACTTTCGGCTGCTCCCGTTAGGGTTCGCCACAGCGGATCATCCGTTTCCATTTCTTCCTGTCTTCTGCATCTTCCTCTGTCACACCAGCCACCTGCATGTGACTCCCTCACCACATCCATAAACCTCCTCTTTGGCCCTCCTCTTCTCCTCTTCCCTGGCAGCTCCATATTCAGCATCCTTCTCCCAATATACTCAGCATCTCTCCTCCACACATGTCCAAACAATCTCAATCTTGCCTCTCTTGCTTTGTCTCCGAACAGTCCAACCTGAGCTGTCCCTCTAATATAATCATTCCTAATCTTCTTCGTTACTCCCAGTGAAAATCTTAGCATCTTCAACTCTGCCACCTCCAGCTCCGCCTCCTGTCTTTTCGTCAGTGCCACTGTCTCCAAACCATATAACATAGCTGCTCTCACAACCATCTTGTAAACCTTCCCTTTAACTCTTGCTGGTACCCTTCTGTCACAAATCACTCCTGACACACTTCTCCACCCACTCTGCACTCTCTTTTTCACCTCTCTACTGCACTCCCCATTACTTTGGACAGTTGACCCCAAGTATTTAAACTCAAATGCCTTTGTCACCTCCACTCCTTGCATCCTGACCATTCCACTGTCCTCTCTCTCATTCACGCATAGGTATTCCGTCTTGCTCCTACTGACTTTCATTCCTCTTCTCTCCAGTGCATACCTCCACCTCTCCAGGCTCTCCTCAACCTGCACCCTACTCTCACTATAGATCACAATGTCATCCGCGAACATCATCGTCCATGGAGACTCCTGCCTGATCTTGTCCATCAACCTGTCCATCACCATTGCAAACAAGAAAGGGCTCAGAGCCGGTCCTTGATGTACTCCCACCTCCACCTTGAACCCATCTGTCATTCCAACCGCACACCTCACCATTGTCACACTTCCCTCATACGTATCCTGCACCACTCCTACATACTTCTCTGCAACTCCCCACTTCCTCATACAATACCACACCTCCTCTCTCAGCACCCTGTCATATGCTTTCTCTAAATCTACAAAGACACAATGCAACTCTTTCTGACCTTCTCTATACTTCTCCATCAACACTCTCAAAGCAAACATCACATCTGTGGTGCTCTTTCGTGGCATGAAACCATACTGCTGCTCGCTGATCATCACCTCTCCTCTTAACCTAGCTTCTATTACTCTTTCCCATTTCTCCTCCCATTCACACCATGGTAGAAGAGTTTGAACCCACCTCCGATACTCCTGGCCTTACTCCCCTTCCACCTGGTCTCTTGCACACACAGTATGCCTACCTTTCTTCTTTCCATCATGTCAGCCAGCTCTCTCCCTTTACCAGTCATAGTGCCAACATTCAAAGTTCCAACTCTCACCTCCACATGCCTACCCTTCCTCCTCTCTAGCTGCCTCTGGACATGCTTTCCCCCTCTCCTTCTCCTTCGCCCAACAGTAGCATAGTTTCCACCGACACCCTGCTGGTTAACAGTACCGGTGGCGGTCGTTGGTAACCCGGGCCTCGACCGATCCGGTATGTAAGTCTTATTTATGATCCGCATATTTGATTTGGCAAAGATTTTACGCCGGATGCCCTTCCTGACGCAACCCTCCCCATTTGTCCGGGCTTGGGACCGGCGCTAAGGATGCACTGGCTTGTGCATCCTCAGTGGCTGGGTTCACTGCTACCTGTATCTATTTTACAATATCAAAATTAAGCGCATGTGACATTTTCTCCCTTTTCAAGTCAAAGTTGAGTTTTGTTCTCGTGATTATTAAAGTTGTCCTTTTTTTCCCCACTCATTACAGCCTCGGACCCTGGCTCAAACTCTGTTGATCCCTTAGGTGGGCTAGAAAAGGTGGGCTAAATTGATGCGCCATCTCAGAGTTGCTAGTGGGTAGGAGTTTATTCATTGGTTTATTTAATGGGTGGTATTGTTTCTGATTAAGGTTTTTTTTTTGTTTTTTGGTTACACTTTATTTTAGGGGTCGGAGGGGGTCGGAAATTTCCTAGTAATAAGCAGTGGCGCCCCCAAGGGGTGGCCAGGGGTGGCCACGGCTACCCTGATACTATCCATGGCCCCCCCAGCCACGAGTCGCATATGCAGAATATGCTTCTGATTATGCATGATATGCTTCTATCTGGTATTGTCATTTTTCATTTTTGGACATATACAATACAACAATGAATCGTTTAACACGTTACAATATATACAGATACTTAACACATTAAAACAGAATTGTTGTGGTATTAGTCTACGCACGTCAGATATGTAGTAACATTAACTGTAAAAAATAAGAAACCAAAGTATTTCAGTATGCAATTCCTTAACTCTCATATTGACAGTTTTCAACTAGCCTATACAGTACACTACAACAGCAGAATAGAATTCCTGAAATTCAGTCTGTACTGTAAAGGTTAGGGTTAGGGTTAAGGGCTAGGAAATGAATGTAGTCAATGAGGGGTCCTCAAAAGGATAGTGAAATGAGTGTGTGTATGGGATGGGGGGGTATGTGCGTGGTGTGGTGGCAATTATTTAATTCCACTCTGACGGTAAATGAGGAGCGAGGCAAACATATCTCACACTATTGTCACGCTTTAATATATGCTCATGAACAGAGGCACAAAGCATAGATACTCAAGTACAGTACAGTACATTGCAGTACAGTACAGTGCAGTGCAGTGCATTGCAGTGCAGTGCAGTACAGTGCAGTGCAGTGCAGTACAGTACAGTGTAGTACAGTGCAGTACAGTACAGTGCAGTGTAGTGCAGCACAGTACATTGCAGTACAGTACAGTGCAGTGCAGTACAATACAGTGCAGTACAGTACAATACAGTGCAGTGCATTACAGTACAGTACATTGCAGTACAGTGCAGTGCAGTGCAGTGCAGTACAATACAGTACAGTACAGTGAAGTACAGTGTAGTACAGTGAAGTACAGTACAGTGCAGTACAGTGCAGTGCAGTACAATACAGTGCAGTGCAGTACAGTACAGTACAGTGCAGTGCAGTACAGTACAGTGTAGTACAGTGCAGTGTAGTGCAGTACAGTGCAGTACAGTGCAGTACAGTTTAGTACAGTGCAGTGTAGTGCAGTACAGTACATTGCAGTGCAGTGCAGTACAATACAGTGCAGTACAGTACAATACAGTGCAGTACAGTACAGTACAGTGCAGTGCAGTACAATACAGTGCAGTGCAGTACAGTGCAGTGCAGTGCAGTACAGTACAGTGTAGTACAGTGCAGTGTAGTGCAGTACAGTTTAGTACAGTGCAGTGTAGTGCAGTACAGTACATTGCAGTGCAGTGCAGTACAATACAGTGCAGTACAGTACAATGCAGTACAGTGCAGTGCAGTGCAGTACAATACAGTGCAGTACAGTGCAGTGCAGTACAGTGTAGTGCAGTACAGTACAGTGCAGTGCAGTGCAGTACAGTACAGCGCAGTGCAGTATAGTGCAGTGCAGTACAGTGCAGTGCAGTACAGTGCAGTACCGTGCAGTACAGTGCAGTGCAGTGCAGTGCAGTACAGTGCAGTGCAGTACAGTACAGTACAGTACAGTGCAGTACAGTGCAGTACAGCACGGTCTCTTATAGGGCAGTTATCTGTTCTTCTCGTCCTTATCTCAGGTTTTCCAGCTCACATCCCACTAATGGAGTTTCTCCAATTACTGTGTACGGGCTTGCAAAACTCAGTGAGTTCCTCTGCTATCAACCAACAGCTAACAATAGGCCTTTAAAGGCATCGGGTAGTGTGGCGGTCTGTTCCGTTGCCTGCCAACATGGGGATCGCCGGTTCGAATCCCAATGTTACATCCGGCTTGGTCGGGCGTCCCTACAGACACAATTGGCCGTGTCTGCGGGTGGGAACCCAGATATGGGTATATGTCCTGGTCGCTGCACTAGCGCCTCCTCTGGTCGATCGGGGCGCCCGTTCGGGGGGGGGGGGTGTAGCGTGATCCTCCCATGCGCTACGTCCCCCTGGCGAAACTCCTCACTGTCAGGTGAAAAGAAGCAGCTGGCGACTCCACACGTATCGGAGGAGGCATGTGGTAGTCTGCAGCCCAGGGTGGAGCAGCGATCAGGACGGCTCGGAAGAGTGGGGTAGTTGGCCAAGTACAGTTGGGGAGAAAAAAATGGGGCAGGGGGGACGATAGGCCTTAACTGGTTCACATGGAGAAGACTCTTTGTAAGACTACCTGTGTTCTCTTACATGTGACCTTTATGCATCTATGCAAGCAGCACAGACTAAAGTTTAACATCATACGTGGGCAAACATTAAAAATAAGCAGACAACGTGGATGATTAGAAGGCGGACAGATCGCCTTCCCGGTGCCCCAGAGCGTCTCTGTCCATGCATAGTGCCCTTTCTTGTGCGACGCTGAAAACCGGTATCCGGTCTGTCACGTGACTTACAGGAAACCTCGGCGTGGAGCGCCGGCTACCCTGCTCCACCCTTTCACTCCCCTTGCTCTGTCGACCTGACTCACTGCTGGAGGGCA
>NC_079223.1:45680943-45695943 GCF_029633865.1 Lampris incognitus | reverse complement strand
CGCCACGCTACCCGGACGCCCTCATGGGCGTGTTTCACGGGGGTTTACGTCAGTTGGTTGGTATTCATAGCATGCATCTGCAGAAGAAGAGAGCCTGGATTTAAGCCTGCTCGACAGGGGGTCTTTACAGGGCGGTCCTCTCACCTCTTCCAGCAGCGAATGAGCTGCTTTCCCATCGGCCGGTCTGGATTCAAACACACCGCCTCGCCGTTCTTCAACGTCACTCTGAAACGCACACAGAGGCCCGTTCAGCACTCGCGCCACACAGCCTGCGTACTTTGTTTAGCCCGGGCGTATTTGTGCGTCGGTATTTCTTACTCACATGACCGTGTCTCTGCCACAGTTGGGGCCTTTGACGAATACGCGGAGGGTCTTCAGCTGTCCTCGGACACCGACCTGTGTGCCCGGACACATACACCTTCCTGGGACGTGCGTGCTGTCTGACACTGCACATGCGTGGACAACAGGGTTAAAGATTAGTCGACCATAGTGCCGCACAGCAGACGAGGTTCAGCCCCGACGCACCACACCACCCCCCACCCCCCCACCCATCTGACGGGTCGAGGGATCGGTTGCGTTGTTAGCTAAAACCTGGCCTGGGAGAAACTGTGAACGTCATTTTCGATGCTGAATGTTTCTGCGTCCTCTTCTCCTACCCATGCAACAAAAAAACCCGGCACATGCATCTAGAGCAGTGTTTCTCAACCGGGGGTCCGCGGACCCCTAGTGGTCCGTGGTGTCATTGCAAGGGGTCCGTGAAAATAAAATATCTTTTAAAAAAAAGATCCTATGACGTTTATAGAAATGGGATTATTTTACTCAAATGTGACTGAGACCTTTATCTACCTAAACTATAAAGGGTAACGGGGCTTTTTTCTCTAATTACATCTGTTTCACAAGTGTAATTTATTGTATTTCAATAAGAGATCTCGCTCCCGTTTGCATTGTTAAAAGTTACTGCATAAGAATTCTGCTGTTACATATATCTGAAAGTTACTGAATACATATTCTGTTTTGTTACATATATCTGAAAGTTACTGAATACATATTCTGTTTAGTTACATATATCTGAAAGTTACTGAATACATATTCTGTTTTGTTACATATATCTGAAAGTTACTGCATAAGAATTCTGTTTTGTTAACTATATCTAAGTTACAACTGAAAGCTCTTATTTTTGCCCCAAAGAGTGAATAAATGCTATAATGCAAAAATGCAGTTTCTACTGTTTCTATCAAATTGCAACCCCCCCTCCCCCAAGATCAGGTGGAGGGGTCCTCAGGGTAGATCAAAAATACGCAGGGGGTCCAGGACCCCAAAAAGGTTGAGAACCACTGGTCTAGAGTAGCCCTCGGTCCGCCTAGGGGTCGATAGATTCTAGCATGCATGCACACGGTCGCTAGACAGATTCTTACCTGCGATGAGCAGGGAGCAGAGGCTCAGGGTGGACAGCTGGCAGACCGTCTGGAGATCAAGCTTCATCCCGGAGCCAAGCGGAGCACTGACAACCGACTGAGCTCTGAGCCGCATGGAGCCGTTTAAATGCGCACGCTCCTCCCACGTGCACCGAGCCGGGCTTTCCAAAAACGTCGGGGAAATCCCCCGTGGACACTTTCCTTCTCAGGGTGTATTGCGACACGTCCTCGGCAAAAAGGGAATCTTCACAAAGGCTCGTCAACCCCCGGAGCACGACGCCGGTCGCCAAACCGGTTTCCCTTTCCACCCTGCACAGATCTCAGGAGACGCATGTGACATGTTGCGCAATCTCCCAGCCGCGCTGGAGACTTTTACTCTCGCCCCCCCTCCCCTCCCCCCTGCGCGGATACCGTGCGTCCGTTTCCACGGGGATTATGCTGCACAGATAACTGAGTTTTAAAAATAAAACAAAGTTTATTTAGCTGAAATGTTGTGTGTCGGGGGGGGGGGGGGCGCAGCGGACCACAGAGGGAGGAATTCCTTGTTTGCTCATTGCGGTCACAGAGCCGCCGCAGAGCAGTGCTGGCCGAGCTGAGGCCAGACATGCGGCCCTTGCCACCCCTGTGGCTCTGTGTCAGCAGGACATGTGATTTCCCCTAAATCCTTACTGCACCCTCTAATGGCTGCGCTAGCCGAACAGCTCCTCACCAGTCATCCAGCCCCCCAGGGTTCACGGAGAGACCCGACGGTGTCCCGATGTGCTGCGCTACGTCACCTGTCTTAAGTGAAGCGCAACTCAAAGTGCTTTAGATCAGCGTTTCTCAACCGGGGGTCCGCGGACCCCTAGTGGTCCGTGGTGTAATTGCAAGGGGTCCGTGAAAATAAAATATCTTTTTAAAAAAAAGGTCCTATGACATTTATAGAAATAGGATTATTTTACTCAAATGTGACTGAGACCTTTATCTACCTAAACTATAAAGGGTAACAGGACTTTTTTCTCTAATTACATCTGTTTCACAAGTGTCATTTATTGTGTTTTAATAAGAGATCTCGCTCCCGTTTGCATTGTTAAAAGTTACTGCATAAAAATTCTGTTGTTACATATATCTGAAAGTTACTGAATACATATTCTGTTTTGTTACATATATCTGAAAGTTACTGAATACATATTCTGTGTTGTTACATATATCTGAAAGTTACTGAATACATATTCTGTTTTGTTACATATATCTGAAAGTTACTGAATACATATTCTGTGTTGTTACATATATCTGAAAGTTACTGCATAAGAATTCTGTTTTGTTAACTATATCTAAGTTGCAACTGAAAGCTCTTATTTTTGCCCCAAAGAGTGAATAAATGCTATAATGCAATTTAAAATGCAGTTTCTACTGTTTCTATCAAATTGCAACCCCCCTCCCCCAAGATCAGGTGGAGGGGTCCTCAGGGTAGATCAAAAACACGCAGGGGGTCAAGGACCCCAACAAGGTTGAGAACCACTGGTCTATATCACAAACGAAGTAGGACAGGACGCGAAAATGTAGAAGAAATGGCAGTTTAAAAGTGCTTTGTGGTTTTTAAAAGGGCTTTTGCTTGATAGACTGCGGTCGAAAGATGACAATGACGATGATGACGATGATGATGATGATGATGATGATGATGAAAAGTGCTTTGGAACAGCGAGAGAATGGAAAATGAAAACCACCGAGAGCATAAAAGATGCAACAAAGATAGATGTGAGAAACGAAGTGATAAAAGTAATGATCAAGTATAAAGTCAGGGCTGCCAAGTTTCAACAAAAGTTAAGAGTGAGACTCTGGCGAGGGGACTTGCTGGCAAAAAAAAACTTGGCCTTTTTTTTAAGGTGGATTTAGAGGAATATCTGAACTTCAAAGAAGATTAGGATTAGACTGTTGTGATGACGTAATGTGATGTTGGCCTCCTCCTCATGCTCTCTCTGTCTTTACTCGGAATAGTGAACACATAAGAAGAAATATTGTCAATTGCTAGAAAGAGTAGACTACACGGAGTCCGAGCCTACATTAGAATCAGACTGTCGGATGTCATTATTCAGTCTTATTCTGTCCTTTGTATGCAGGGAGCTCCTCTCAACCCAATTATTTGTGCAACTTAAAAACCAGTTTCCTGCTATTTTATATAGTTTTCATAATTGACCAGCACAAGTAGACATGAAAACAATTGTAATAAGAAGAATTTAGACAAATAAAATAAATTTATTTATAAAACGTCAATGAATACAGAACCAGAACAATAATATTAAAAAAATAAAATAAAGGGCATTTCTTTGTTTGTTCAGAGCACAAGGCTCAAACTATGAAGTCAAGCAGTTCCTTTAACCCTTGGGCACCCCTCCAGAAGATCATGAGGTTTTACCCTCGGTGCAAAACATGTTCAGTTCCTTAAAAGTGCTATAAAAATATTACACGTGAGTATTTTTTTTCCACTTTCAATGCATTAAATCTTTTGACCAACTTCAATACTGATCATAACTATTACATTTACATGTATTTCTTAAGTAATTTTAACCCTTTAATGCCTTTTTGGGAACATAAAACCACAATTATTTAATGAGAAAAACATTAAATATGACATATTTTCCATATACTAATTGCAACCTGGAATTGTTTGGGGGGTGGGTGGCAACCCTAGTTAAACCCACCAAATGACATAATAGTCATTTTAACAAACATTGACATACCCGATCTCAAATGTTCTAACAGGCACAGACACTGAGCTAAACTTCTGCTCTGGAAAGTTAAAAGTTTAGAATTTTAGATTTAGACTATGTGGCAAAATAAATCACATCCTGATTTTTATTAAAAAAAAATCACCACCTCATGTCAAGAACTATTACATCAATTTCATGCAATAACACATTCAGAGATTTATCCGTGAACCAAGTATAATAGAAACCAAAAACAGGACATTCACCAAAAAGGAAAGCTATTGTTCCTCTACAGATTTCTGACACGTGACTGTTGGAATATTTTCCTTTTTAACTAAGAAATATCACAGCAGCCTGTGCAAGGTTACTCCTGCTCGGCCTGAGTGACTATAACGCATTTTATTCTATGTAACTAACGTATTGTAGCGAACTCGGGGGACAACGCAACCACAGGAGCTGCCGCGACCGGGAAGCGAACCCGTGCCGCCCGCACCGCAGGAGACATCGCTAACCGCTCGACTAAAGGGTCAGACTCGCCAGCCATCGGCCAGCGTGTCGACTTATCCATGCACGTGACAATATTTACTATTTCGTATGATCAAAATGAAACGGTTACCTACCCTTTTCTTTCTTCTTCTTCTTCTTCTTCTTCTTCTTCTTCTTCTTCTTCTTCTTCTTCTTCTTCAGTGGGGTCTTCCTCTTGTGGAGCTCTTTAATTTAATTTTATTTTATTTCGTGGCGTTGACGCTATGACCCGCCCTACTCTGCCTCTGATTGGTTGATACTCGTGGTTGCCTTTCATTGATTGGGTTGGTTAGATTTCGGCATGAGGACTGATGATTGGTTAAGGTTAGGGCGAGAATATCTGGGTCAGCCAGTCAGAGGCAGAATAGGGCGGGCTCACCCCGGAAAGCCAGTGACGGACCCGAACTACGGCAAGCAGCATAGCAAGTTGTGGAAATATTATATAGAAGTGAAGGGGAAACGTTTTTCTACTACTACTACTACTTTCGGCTGCTCCCGTTAGGGGGCGCCACAGCGGATCATCCGTTTCCATCTCTTCCTGTCTTCTGCGTCTTCCTCTGTCACACCAGCCACCTGCACGTCCTCCCTCACCACATCCATAAACCTCCTCTTTGGCCTTCCTCTTCTCCTCTTCCCTGGCAGCTCCATATTCAGCATCCTTCTCCCAGTATACTCAGCAGAAGGGGAAACGTTTATGAGCGTGTGAAATAGCAAGTGTGGCGTGTGAGCGTGTGAAGGGGCGTGACTCTCACTCCCAAAGGGTGAGACTTGGCAGCCTTGATAAAGTAGTGGCAGTTAAAGGATATAAAGGATTTTTTTTGGGGGGGGTCTCCCCAATTGTGCCTGTCCAATTACCCCACTCTTCCGAGCCGTCCCGGTCGCTGCTCCACCCCCACCTGGCTGCAGACTACCACATGCCTCCTCCGATACATGTGGAGTCGCCAGCCGCTTCTTTTCACCTGACGGCGAGGAGGTTCGCCAGAGGGACGTAGCGCGTGGGAGGAGCACGCTATCCCCCCCCCACTCCGAACAGGCGCCCCGACCGACGCAGAGGAGGCGCTGGTGCGGCGACCAGGACACGGCCAATTGTGTCTGTAGGGACGCCTGACTGAGCCAGAGGTAACACGGGGACTCGAACCCGCGATCCCCGTGTTGGTGGGCAACGGAATAGACCGCCACGTCACCCAGACGCCAGGATATAAAGGATTTAATTAAATGTTAAGATGCCCTCTGCACTGGCCCCGTCTGAAAACGTTAAGTGGAATATTCTAGACTTTAGTTTCAGGTCTTTTTCTGGGACAGCCTAGCAAACCAGCACACGTTGAGAAGCATATACAACATATCAGGGGCGGTTCTAGGAACAGAGCTTTAGGGGTGCTGAGCAGCCAGAGTGCTGGCCAGGCAAGATAAATTGGGGGGGGGTGGATCAAACCATTTTCGAAGCATGGGGGGGTTGCTGTATTTTTGTTGTTAAAATATTACGTTTAAACCATATACCGGATATGGTTTTGACATTTCTTCAGTTTATTAAACATGGACATACAGTAAAAAATAAAAAATCTCTTCAATTTTAGGGGTGCTGGGGTTCAATTTAGGGGTGCTGCAGCACCCCCCAAAAAATGGGCCAGAAACGCCTATGCAACATGTGAAGCCGTGTGTACTGATACTAACATCCTTGTGTGATTTGCACAGACGTCATGAGCCACGTGTTGTCCTTTCTGTGTCGCAGCTCGTCCTCCGTCAGAATGGTGGAGGGACAGACTTACGTGAAACTCAGTGAGGAGAAGTTAATACCAAAGTAAGTCTTCCTGTTCTCTTTTCTCGTCAGCTATATCCAGAGATTACTGTCCGAGCTCGGTACACCCTGCAGCCGGTCGCTGCAGGGTGTACCGGTGGACACTCAGCCTGTCCGTCTCGCACTGCATGTCACACGTGCCTGCAGTCGCCGAGAGTGCGTGAATGGGAGTGTAGTCCATCCTCAGCCTGTCTGTGTCGTCATTTAGGTCCGACGTCTTGTTACTGCTCAGGACGTACAACTGTTACCACGAAGGAAAAAACTTCCAGCTGAGGACCCGCCAGGTAAGACGACATCTGCCCTATATCATGTCCTAAGATAAGATCCATGTCCTATATATATATATATATATATATATATATATATATATATATATATATATATATATACACATATATATACATACATACATACATACATACATACATACATACATACATACATGTATATATACATACATGTATACACATATATGTATACACATGTATGTATGTATATGTGTATATATATGTGTATATATATGTATATAACTGTAGTGTATGGAGATACACACGAAAGCAAATGGTTTTACTTGCAGTAATACGTATTTTATGTTTGACCTCTGACCCTCGATGTCTATCGGTTGTGTATGTTGTATGAATGTACGCGCGCCACTCTGGTGCGCGCCCCTTGGAAGAAGACAGAGCACGAGGGCCGCTCATGTGTTGTCGTGCCTGCCTGACGCAGTCGTTTTGTAACGTTACTACGGTCTAGCAAATGAAAGAGGAAGACCAAGGTACACCTTGATCGTTGTATAATTCAGTTATCCTGTAGGTACACGACAATAACAATAACCATAAGGTAGCGATGATGGATGGGTGTATGGATGGATGATAATGATAATGATAATTGCACAATAAGGTGTAAAAGATCAGTAGAATTCGACCAAAAAGAGAAAGGTGCAACAAAAGCATAGGGTGATATGAAGGCACGAAGCGAGAACACATTACAACAAGTCAGCTGTTAAATGGCACATTAGTATGGCACAGATGACAGAGTGCTAGGAGGAAGACAGGACAAAAAGCTGGATTTTTAAGCAGACGTTGTGTTAACAGTCCTTAGGAAGGAGGGGCTTGTTATATGGGGGCAGCAACACAGAAGCCCCATCACCAAGAATATGATGGATGGTTCTTCATTAGGACAAGGCTGAGAGGGGACGAGAGATAGGATGGGTGTGTACATATGTATAGATGTATATGTACGTATGTATAGTTGTATAGCCACATACTCATCCACTCCATCCATTGACTCATTGGATTACATAAATATACTATATATATATATATCTATATATATATACACTATATATACTATATATATAGTAGTTTTATTGACAGCTGATGATTGCTTATAGCATGAAACGGGCTTGTACTGTCTCATAGAGAATTTACTTGACTAACTGGATTATTTTGCTCTTTTTCCTGAAGTCCACATACTAATAGATGTATATGTGCATATGTTTAGATATGTATGTACATATATGTATAGATGTATATGTATAGATGTGTATGCACGGATCAGAAGGTGTGCTCCAATTATCGGGGCGTCACACTGCTCAGCGTCCCTGGGAAAGTCTACTCGCAGGTGCTGGAAAGGAGGCTCCGACCGATTGTCGAACATCGGATCTAGGAGGAACAATGCGGATTTCCATCCTGGCTGTGGAACAATGGACCAACTCTTTACCCTTGCGGAAGTGCTGAGGGGGGGGGGGCATGGGAGTTTGACCAGCCAGTTTACATTTGTTTGGTGGACTTGGAGAAGGCTTACGACCATGTACCCCAGGGAAGTTGCTACAAGCCATCCGGTCCTCGTATAACCAAAGTGAGAGCTGTGTCCGCATTCTCGGCACAAAGTCAAACATGTTTTTCGGTGGGTGTCAGACTCCGCCAAGGTTGTCCCTTGTCTCCAATTCTGTTTGTGATCTTCATGGACAGTATCATCTCAAGGTGCAGCCAAGGTGAGGAGTGTGTCCGTATTGGGAACCTCAGAATTGCATCTCTGCTCTTCGCAGATGGTGTCGTTTTGTTGGCTTCATCAGAACGCGACCTCCAGCGCGCACTGGGGCGGTTTGCAGCTGAGTGTGAAATGGCCGGGATGAGAGTCAGCACCTCCAAGTCTGAGGCCGTGGTTCTCTACCGGAAAATTATGGATTGCTCCCTCTGGGTTGGGGATGAGTTGTTGCCTCAAATGAAGGAGTTCAAGTATCTCGGGCTCTTGTTCACGAGTGAGGGTAGGATGGAGCGGGAGATTGACAGGAGGATTAGTGCAGCATCAGCAGTAATGTGGACGTTGTACCGCACCATTGTGGTGAAGAGGGAGCAGAGCCAGAAGGCAAAGCTCTCAATTTACCAGTCAACCTTTGTTTCAACCCTCACCTATGGTCAACACCTTTGGGTAGTGACCGAAAGCGTGAGATTGCGGATACAAGCCCAGACACCGTAGGGCAGTGTTTCTCAAGCCAGTCCTCAAGGACCCCCTATCCTGCATATTTTCTTTGCAACCCTGAATAGGTACCTGTTTGTAGCTATTCAACCAATCAGCAATGAATTTTGTCAGATGTTGCACACCTTGCATAATTAAGTGCTGCGAGATGATTGGTCGAGTAAGTACAAGCAGGGCTACCTATGCAGGGTTACAATGAAAATCTGCAGGATAGGGGGTCCTTGAGGACTGGGTTGAGAAACACTGCCGTAGGGTGTCTGGGCTCACCTTTAGAGATAGCGTGAGGAGCTCGGACATCCGGATTGAGGTCGGAGCCATTTGATCTTTGGCTCTGCCTTCACGCTCTTCCTCTTCTTGGTCTCCAAAATCATCCTACAGACCACCATCCAATGCTCCCTAGCTACGTTCTCCCCTGTCACCACCATGCAGTCTCCAATCCCTTTCAGATTGCTACATAAGATATAGTCCACCTCCACTCTTATATGTCGCCCTGTGTTCTTCCCCCTTCTTGAAATATGTCTTCACCACAGCCATTTCCATCCTTTTTGCCAAAATCCACCACCATCCGTCCTTCCACATTCCTCTCCTTGACACCATACCTACCCATCACCTTTGTCCCCTTCACCAATATGCCCATTGAAGTCCGCTCCAATCGCCACTTTCTCCTCCTTGGGTACCCTCTCCACCACTTCATCCAACTCACTCCGGAATTCTTCTTTCTCTTCCATCTCACACCCAACTTGCAACTTGCGGGGCATAGGCGCTGATAACATTCATCAACACACCTTCGATTTCCAGCTTCATACTCATCACTCTGTCCAACACTCCTCAACTCCAACACACTCTTGACATACTCTTCTGTCAGAATTACCCCTACCCCATTTCTCCTCCCAGTCGCACCATGGTAGAAGAGTTTGAACCCTCCTCCGATGCTCCTGGCCTTACTCCCCTTCCACCTGGTCTCCAGCACACACAGTATGCCTACCTTTCCTCTCTCCATCATATCAGCCAGCTCTCTCCCTTTACCAGTCATAATGCCAACATTCAAAGTTCCGACTCTCACCTCCACACTCCTACCCTTCCTCCTCTCCCGCTGCCTCTCGACATGCCTCCCCCCTCTCCTTCTCCTTTGCCCAACAGTAGCATAGTTTCCACCGGCACCCTGCTGGCCAACGGTAGCGGTGGCGGTCGTTGGTAACCCGGGCCTCGACCGATCCGGTATGGGAATCTGATTTATGATCAGTATATTTGATTTGGCAGAGGTTTTACACCGAATACCCTTCCCGACACCCCCCCCCCCCAATCTATCCAGGCTTGGGACCGGCACTAAGAATGCACTGGCTTGTACATCCTCAGTGGCTGGGTTCTCTAGCTTCTTATAAATCTCATCTTAAAACGTTTCTGTTTGTGAAATCTTTTGGAAATGTTCATTTGATTTTATTTATTTATACTGTTTCCATTTTTATTCCTATTTATTTGGTCTTGTTCATTTATTGTCTTTACCTCCTCTGTGCACATGTCCTTCGGTCTTACTGTCATTTCTGCCTTGTCTGGTTTTATTTTTTTGGCAAAGCAACATTAAGAAAAGTGCTATATAAATAAAGTTTTTTATTATTATTATGATTATTATTATTAAGAAAGCCAAACTGCTCTTCACCAGACAGGATTTCCATGTTGCGGTCTAAGAGCAGACCTGAGGTTGCCGGCTTCCCATTTCACCAAATGGTCCCGGAGTTTGAGCGACCACAGAAAGCCCCTTCTTTCGAAAACAAAAAAAAGAGAAATGATTCCAGACCCCATCCATGTAGGCTAGGCGCTTACCAAAGCAGTTTCGAGATAGACTTTGGCTCTTTGTGGCATATATGACTGATGCTTTAGAGCGGTATGCAGAAATTATGTTATTTGTTCGATAACTATTCTATGGCTTTTATGGCCGGGAGTTCCCCCACAGAAATGTGCGAGCAACAGCAGTTGGGGTCTTTGTTGGTTTGTGTTTGTGTGTGTGTGTGTGTGTTTGTGTGTGAGTGAGTGCACATGCGTGCACGCAAGTGTCATTGTGTGTGGTATTTGTGTGTGTGTCTTAGTATGCTTTCGCTTTCACTCATCCTCTCCCGCTCCACCATAGAAGGTCTGTGACTCTGGGATTTTCCAAGAATGAGACAAACAAGGCCATTACCACCCAGCTATCCACAAAGAAACAGACTCACACACACACACACACACACACACACACACACACACACACATACACACAAATGATAGAGGGGGCTATTTAAGGATAAGTGACCTTGTGTTGTAGCCAGCATAACTATAGCAGACATTAGAGTGGCTTATCTTTAAAAAACCTTCACACTTGGCACTAATACTAACTGAGGAAATGACACGGGTTGATATTTGTCGTTTGCAAGGCCACACTGTTAGAGAAGAGCGACTCATCTGCTGTCCCCATAATGACCTCAGCAGTGGATAGCTTTTGAACTGCTGTAGAAATTGTGGGTCCCAGTGCGTCCTTTAACAGGATATGCAGTTTATGTGTCACACTGGTTAAGCAGGTCCATTTATTCCACTTAGTCGAGAGGCGTCCTTTATCTAAACAAGCATGAGGACTTCCACAGCCTTCATGGCTGCGACGTCATGGACTGCTGGAAGCTGACTCGCTAGCCGTGGTGGCTGCGAGCAGCCACAGAAACCAAACCATGTGGCTGAAATGCCAGATGTGTCACTTTTAAGGCAGGGAGAGACATACAATATGAGGAGCTGTTGAATAAGATCGGGGAGACGTTGGGGTTTGGGAAACCTAGAGGGTTGAAGGTGAAAGGGAAGGCGGTGGTTGTGCATGGATTAGTTATGAGTACGGTTGTGCGTGTAATGAATGTGTTGGATGTGCCTGAGAGAGCGTTGAAGGAGGTGGAAAGAATGGTTAGTGATTTTCTGTGGGATGGGAAGGGAGTTAGCAAAGGAGGTGATGGAAAATGACTATGAGATGGTGGGATGAAGTTACTCGATTTAGGGGTGAACAAGAAAGCCCCTATCCTGCGTATTTTCTTTGCAACCCTGAATAGGTACCTGTTTGTAGTTGTTCAACCAATCAGCAATGAATTTTGTCAGACGTTGCACACCTTGCATAATGAAGTGCTGCGAGATGATTGGTTGAGTAAGTACAAGCAGGGCTACCTATGCAGGGTTACAGTGAAAATCTGCAGGATAGGGGGGTCCTTGAGGACTGGGTTGAGAAACACTGACTTGGGGTGAAAACGGTGGTTAGCTATTTCAGAAACAAGAGGGATCACATATGGGAGGTGTTTTTAAGGGAGGCAGTTTATAAATGCGGAGGGAGTGGGGAGAGTGGAGTGTATATGTAGCTGAAGAAAGGTATGTTGAGTGGAGCGTCTTGAGTTTTACAAGGAGGTGCTGGGAGCGTGAGGGGGAGTTTGTGAAATGTGTGCAGTATGAATGTGGGAATGGGAAGCAGGTGCGGGAACAACCAGTGTTTTTACATCCAAAAATCACATTTGCGGGGAACACGGTCTACAACAGGGGGATTTGGGGAGCGGGGTTCAGAAAGATAAGGGATTTAGTCTATGAATATGCACCAGGGTTTATGAGGGTACAGATACTGGTGGATGAAGTGAGGGGAGGGGGTGATGGAATGTGGTTGGGAACGGCGGAGAGGGTGTCTGGAAAGGTCAAGGAGGGATGCCGAGAGAATGGGTCAGTATGATGGAGAGAGAGGCTGTGTTGGATGAGGAAGGAGAGCTAGAAATGTATGTGGGAGAAGGAGAGAGGTTCAGTGAGTGTGATGAGTAGGAAAACGAGAGCGATGTATAGATGTTTAAGGGGGTGGGGGGGAGTGAGCAGACCGGCTGCGGAGAAACTGTGGGAGAGGGTGATGGATGTAGGGAGGATATGGAGGGATCTGAGAGTGAAGTGGAACAGCGTTCAATCTGAGAATTTTGACTTCTTATTAAGACACAACAGGGTGTTCGATAGTGTAACAGTGAGACTGGTGTGGATGTGAAGGGAGGATGAGATGTGTGTGGTGTGGGAGAGGGAGAGGGAGCATTCATGCATGAGTTTGTTGAACGTTGTGAGCTGGAGGGAGACATGCTGAAAATGAAGGAATTAATAAGTAGATGTTGGAGAGGTGGTTCGCTGACAGAATGGGGTGGAGAGAATTGTGGTTGTTTGGGGTGGCTGGCAAAGTAAACAGATGTAATGTTAATTCACTAAATTGTGTTTTAAGCCATGTAGGGTTTGCTGTCAAGCTAAGGAGGAATATAGCCCATTATGAAAAGAGGAAAGCTGAGGTGTGGAATAATTTTAGGAGTATAATGGAAAGAGATGACGCTTGCATCTATAACGACCTATAAGCATCTATAACGCCCTATAAGCATCAGTTGCATCTATAACGCCCATACTTTCCTATAATGTGTATTACAATGACTAACGGCTATGGCTGAAGACTGTGAAATAGCACTGAAGTCTCGTTATGCATCTCTGCAAAACTTCAGCAAAACAAGTTGGCTATGATGCATGATGACATTTGACAGATAAACAGGTTAATGATGACATATTTACAATGCATAAATCTGTTATAAATTGACACAATGTATCATAAAGGTGGTTATGAGGTGTTGTGAGGGCATATACATGGTTATAATGAATGTTACAATGACATAGCTACACATATAGGGTGTTATAGATGCTTATAGGGCGTTATAGCTGCTTATAAGGCGTTATAGATGCAAGCTTCATAGAAAGTGTTACCGTTGTGATTGGGGAAGGAGGGAGGGTGATGTTGGATTTTAGTGAAACAGCATACTGTGTGTGGTATATGTGTATTTTTTGTTTGATTTCTTTGATTTGGTGGGGAGAGGGGTGGTCTGTAGACTGGAAGCCATGCCAAGGCCTACAGGTCACCTCACTATTTTCTGTTTTGTCGACCTGTGTTTGATTCTGTAGGGTTCGATGGGTTTGTGAAAAGTTTTATTTCCCTATTTGTTTGGTATATGTGTGTTGTATTTTGAATATTTTTTCTATAGAATAAAAGAGAAAAAAATCAGTCTTTGAGGGACTTTGTCAATAGAGGTGGGTCATTTTCATGCTTTTTCACAGGAATATGTTTTGGTATACGTTAAAAAAAGGGTGAGTCAGAGGAAAGTCAAGGCTTTTACCAAATATAACTTAAAATATATGTTTGTTGTCCCAACCCTCACCTATGGTCATGAGCGTTGGGTAGTGACCGAAAGGGTGAGATCGCGGATACAAGCGGCTGAAATGAGTTTCCTCCGTAGGGTGTCTGGGCTCAGCCTTAGAGGAGTGGCAGGTGAGGAGTTCGGACATCTGGAGGGAGCTCGGAGTAGAGCCCCTGCTCCTTTGAGTCGAAAGGAGCCAGTTGAGGTGGTTCGGGCATCTGATTAGGATGCCTCCTGGGCGCCTTCCTTTGGAGGTTTTCCCGGCATATCCAATGGGGAGGAGATCCCGGGGTAGACCCAGAACTCGCTGGAGGGACTACTTGTCCAGTCTGGCCTGGGAACGCCTTGGGATCCCCCAGGAGGAGCTGGAGGGCGTTGCTGGGGAGGGGGACGTCTGGAGTGCCGTACTTATCTTGCTAAGTTGGGCACTCCAGGGCACTCCACTCAATTTACTTGTCAATCTTCGTTCCAACCCTCACCTATGGTCATGAGCTTTGGGTAGTGACTGAAAGGGTGAGATCGTGGATACAAGCGGCTGAAATGAGTTTCCTCCGTAGGGTGTCTGGGCTCGGCCTTAGAGATAGGGTGAGGAGCTCGGACATTCCTTCGGAGGTTTTCCAGGCACGCCCAACCGGGAGGAGACCCCGGGGTAGACCCAGAACTCACTTGAGGGACTACTTGTCCAATCTGGCCTGGGAACGTCTTGGGTTCCCCCAGGAGGAGCTGGAGGGCGTTGCAGGGGAGAGGGACATCTAGAGTGCC
This sequence comes from Lampris incognitus, assembly GCF_029633865.1. Lineage (NCBI taxonomy): Eukaryota > Metazoa > Chordata > Actinopteri > Lampriformes > Lampridae > Lampris > Lampris incognitus. The sequence goes on along the minus strand of NC_079223.1, from coordinate 45,681,083 downwards.
CTACTTCGCTTGCTGCCACCGCGACCCGACCCTGGAGAAGCGGCTGATGATGAGATGAGATGAGATGAGATGAGACTTAAAACATCATTTTAAGTCTCATAGCCCCTTTAATCTCCTGATCTCAACCTGATAGTCTGTGT